>NW_028116234.1:0-44802 GCF_964273445.1 Streptopelia decaocto
AATGGGAAGAATTGGGACAAAAATTGGAAAATTTTTCAGGGACTTTGAAAAATTTCAACTGGAATTTTAGCCATTTTTTTATGTGAAATTGTAAACATGTGGCCATGGATTTTGAAAATTCTAGAGAGAATTTTAAAAGCTTCAAGAGAATTTCAACAATTTTGAGAGGGATTTGAAAAGTTTCAATGGGAATGGAAGAATTGGGACAAAAATTGGAAAATTTTTAAGGGACTTTGAAAAAATTTCAACTGGAATTTTAGCCATTTTTTGACGTGAAATTGTAAACATGTTGAAGTGGATTTTGAAAATTCTAGAGAGAATTTTAAAAGCTTCAAGAGAATTTCAACAATTTTGAGAGGGATTTGAAAAGTTTCAATGGGAATGGGAAGAAATGGGACAAAAATTGGAAAATTTTGAAGGGACTTTGAAAAAATTTCAACTGGAATTTTAGCCATTTTTTGACGTGAAATTGTAAACATGTGGCCATGGATTTTGAAAATTCTAGAGAGAATTTAAAAGCTTCAAGAGAATTTCAACAATTTTGAGAGGGATTTGAAAAGTTTCAATGGGAATGGGAAGAATTGGGACAAAAATTGGAAAACTTTTAAGGGACTTTGAAAAAATTTCAACTGGAATTTTAGCAATTTTTGACGTGAAATTGTAAACATGTGGCCATGGATTTTGAAAATTCTAGAGAGAATTTTAAAAGCTTCAAGAGAATTTCAACAATTTTGAGAGGGATTTGAAAAGTTTCAATGGGAATGGGAAGAATTGGGACAAAAATTGGAAAATTTTGAAGGGACTTTGAAAAAATTTCAACTGGAATTTTAGCCATTTTTTGACGTGAAATTGTAAACATGTGGACATGGATTTTGAAAATTCTAGAGAGAATTTTAAAAGCTTCAACAGAATTTTAATAATTTTGAGAGGGATTTGAAAAGTTTCAATGGGAATGGGAAGAATTGGGACAAAAACTGGAAAATTTTTAAGGGACTTTGAAAAAATTTCAACTGGAATTTTAGCCATTTTTTGACGTGAAATTGTAAACATGTGGACATGGATTTTGAACATTCTAGAGAGAATTTAAAAGTTTCAACAGAATTTCAACAATTTTGAGAGGGATTTGAAAAGTTTCAATGGGAATGGGAAGAATTGGGACAAAAATTGGAAAATTTTTAAGGGACTTTGAAAAAATTTCAACTGGAATTTTAGCCATTTTTTTATGTGAAATTGTAAACATGTTGAAGTGGATTTTGAAAATTCTAGAGAGAATTTTAAAAGCTTCAAGAGAATTTCAACAATTTTGAGAGGGATTTGAAAAGTTTCAATGGGAATGGGAAGAATTGGGACCAAAATTGGAAAATTTTTAAGGGACTTTGAAAAAATTTCAACTGGAATTTTAGCCATTTTTTGACGTGAAATTGTAAACATGTGGCCATGGATTTTGAAAATTCTAGAGAGAATTTTAAAAGCTTCAAGAGAATTTCAACAATTTTGAGAGGGATTTGAAAAGTTTCAATGGGAATGGAAGAATTGGGACAAAAATTGGAAAATTTTTCAGGGACTTTGAAAAAATTTCAACTGGAATTTTAGCCATTTTTTTATGTGAAATTGTAAACATGTGGACATGGATTTTGAAAATTCTAGAGAGAATTTTAAAAGCTTCAACAGAATTTCAACAATTTTGAGAGGGATTTGAAAAGTTTCAATGGGAATGGGAAGAATTGGGACAAAAATTGGAAAATTTTAAGGGACTTTGAAAAAATTTCAACTGGAATTTTAGCAATTTTTGACGTGAAATTGTAAACATGTGGACATGGATTTTGAAAATTCTAGAGAGAATTTTAAAAGCTTCAAGAGAATTTCAACAATTTTGAGAGGGATTTGAAAAGTTTCAATGGGAATGGGAAGAATTGGGACAAAAATTGGAAAATTTTTAAGGGACTTTGAAAAAATTTCAACTGGAATTTTAGCCATTTTTTTATGTGAAATTGTAAACATGTGGACATGGATTTTGAAAATTCTAGAGAGAATTTTAAAAGCTTCAAGAGAATTTCAACAATTTTGAGAGGGATTTGAAAAGTTTCAATGGGAATGGGAAGAATTGGGACAAAAATTGGAAAATTTTTAAGGGACTTTGAAAAAATTTCAACTGGAATTTTAGCAATTTTTGACGTGAAATTGTAAACATGTGGACATGGATTTTGAAAATTCTAGAGAGAATTTTAAAAGCTTCAAGAGAATTTCAACAATTTTGAGAGGGATTTGAAAGTTTCAATGGGAATGGGAAGAATTGGGACAAAAATTGGAAAATTTTTAAGGGACTTTGAAAAAATTTCAACTGGAATTTTATCCATTTTTTTATGTGAAATTGTAAACATGTGGACATGGATTTTGAAAATTCTAGAGAGAATTTTAAAAGCTTCAACAGAATTTCAACAATTTTGAGAGGGATTTGAAAAGTTTCAATGGGAATGGGAAGAATTGGGACAAAAATTGGAAAATTTTTCAGGGACTTTGAAAAAATTTCAACTGGAATTTTAGCAATTTTTGACGTGAAATTGTAAACATGTTGAAGTGGATTTTGAAAATTCTAGAGAGAATTTTAAAAGCTTCAAGAGAATTTCAACAATTTTGAGAGGGATTTGAAAAGTTTCAATGGGAATGGGAAGAATTGGGACAAAAATTGGAAAATTTTTCAGGGACTTTGAAAAAATTTCAACTGGAATTTTAGCCATTTTTTTATGTGAAATTGTAAACATGTGGCCATGGATTTTGAAAATTCTAGAGAGAATTTTAAAAGCTTCAAGAGAATTTCAACAATTTTGAGAGGGATTTGAAAAGTTTCAATGGGAATGGGAAGAATTGGGACAAAAATTGGAAAATTTTTAAGGGACTTTGAAAAAATTTCAACTGGAATTTTAGCCATTTTTTGACGTGAAATTGTAAACATGTTGAAGTGGATTTTGAAAATTCTAGAGAGAATTTTAAAAGCTTCAAGAGAATTTCAACAATTTTGAGAGGGATTTGAAAAGTTTCAATGGGAATGGAAGAATTGGGACAAAAATTGGAAAATTTTGAAGGGACTTTGAAAAAATTTCAACTGGAATTTTAGCCATTTTTTGACGTGAAATTGTAAACATGTGGCCATGGATTTTGAAAATTCTAGAGAGAATTTTAAAAGCTTCAAGAGAATTTCAACAATTTTGAGAGGGATTTGAAAAGTTTCAATGGGAATGGGAAGAATTGGGACAAAAATTGGAAAACTTTTAAGGGACTTTGAAAAAATTTCAACTGGAATTTTAGCAATTTTTGACGTGAAATTGTAAACATGTGGACATGGATTTTGAAAATTCTAGAGAGAATTTTAAAAGCTTCAAGAGAATTTCAACAATTTTGAGAGGGATTTGAAAAGTTTCAATGGGAATGGGAAGAATTGGGACAAAAATTGGAAAATTTTTCAGGGACTTTGAAAAAATTTCAACTGGAATTTTAGCCATTTTTTTATGTGAAATTGTAAACATGTGGACATGGATTTTGAAAATTCTAGAGAGAATTTTAAAAGCTTCAACAGAATTTCAACAATTTTGAGAGGGATTTGAAAAGTTTCAATGGGAATGGGAAGAATTGGGACAAAAATTGGAAAATTTTTAAGGGACTTTGAAAAAATTTCAACTGGAATTTTAGCCATTTTTTGACGTGAAATTGTAAACATGTGGCCATGGATTTTGAACATTCTAGAGAGAATTTAAAAGTTTCAACAGAATTTCAACAATTTTGAGAGGGATTTGAAAAGTTTCAATGGGAATGGGAAGAATTGGGACAAAAATTGGAAAATTTTGAAGGGACTTTGAAAAAATTTCAACTGGAATTTTAGCCATTTTTTTATGTGAAATTGTAAACATGTTGAAGTGGATTTGAAAATTCTAGAGAGAATTTTAAAAGCTTCAAGAGAATTTCAACAATTTGGAGAGGGATTTGAAAAGTTTCAATGGGAATGGGAAGAATTGGGACAAAAATTGGAAAATTTTTAAGGGACTTTGAAAAAATTTCAACTGGAATTTTAGCCATTTTTTGACGTGAAATTGTAAACATGTGGACATGGATTTTGAAAATTCTAGAGAGAATTTTAAAAGCTTCAAGAGAATTTCAACAATTTTGAGAGGGATTTGAAAAGTTTCAATGGGAATGGGAAGAATTGGGACAAAAATTGGAAAATTTTTCAGGGACTTTGAAAAAATTTCAACTGGAATTTTAGCCATTTTTTGACGTGAAATTGTAAACATGTGGACATGGATTTTGAAAATTCTAGAGAGAATTTTAAAAGCTTCAACAGAATTTCAACAATTTTGAGAGGGATTTGAAAAGTTTCAATGGGAATGGGAAGAATTGGGACAAAAATTGGAAAATTTTGAAGGGACTTTGAAAAAATTTCAACTGGAATTTTAGCCATTTTTGACGTGAAATTGTAAACATGTGGCCATGGATTTTGAAAATTCTAGAGAGAATTTTAAAAGCTTCAAGAGAATTTCAACAATTTTGAGAGGGATTTGAAAAGTTTCAATGGGAATGGGAAGAATTGGGACAAAAATTGGAAAACTTTTAAGGGACTTTGAAAAAATTTCAACTGGAATTTTAGCAATTTTTGACGTGAAATTGTAAACATGTGGCCATGGATTTTGAAAATTCTAGAGAGAATTTTAAAAGCTTCAAGAGAATTTCAACAATTTTGAGAGGGATTTGAAAAGTTTCAATGGGAATGGGAAGAATTGGGACAAAAATTGGAAAATTTTGAAGGGACTTTGAAAAAATTTCAACTGGAATTTTAGCCATTTTTTGACGTGAAATTGTAAACATGTGGACATGGATTTTGAAAATTCTAGAGAGAATTTTAAAAGCTTCAACAGAATTTTAATAATTTTGAGAGGGATTTGAAAAGTTTCAATGGGAATGGGAAGAATTGGGACAAAAATTGGAAAATTTTTAAGGGACTTTGAAAAAATTTCAACTGGAATTTTAGCCATTTTTTGACGTGAAATTGTAAACATGTGGCCATGGATTTTGAACATTCTAGAGAGAATTTAAAAGTTTCAACAGAATTTCAACAATTTTGAGAGGGATTTGAAAAGTTTCAATGGGAATGGGAAGAATTGGGACAAAAATTGGAAAATTTTTAAGGGACTTTGAAAAAATTTCAACTGGAATTTTAGCCATTTTTTTATGTGAAATTGTAAACATGTTGAAGTGGATTTTGAAAATTCTAGAGAGAATTTTAAAAGCTTCAAGAGAATTTCAACAATTTTGAGAGGGATTTGAAAAGTTTCAATGGGAATGGGAAGAATTGGGACCAAAATTGGAAAATTTTTAAGGGACTTTGAAAAAATTTCAACTGGAATTTTAGCCATTTTTTGACGTGAAATTGTAAACATGTGGCCATGGATTTTGAAAATTCTAGAGAGAATTTTAAAAGCTTCAAGAGAATTTCAACAATTTTGAGAGGGATTTGAAAAGTTTCAATGGGAATGGGAAGAATTGGGACAAAAATTGGAAAATTTTTCAGGGACTTTGAAAAAATTTCAACTGGAATTTTAGCCATTTTTTTATGTGAAATTGTAAACATGTGGACATGGATTTTGAAAATTCTAGAGAGAATTTTAAAAGCTTCAAGAGAATTTCAACAATTTTGAGAGGGATTTGAAAAGTTTCAATGGGAATGGGAAGAATTGGGACCAATTGGAAAATTTTTAAGGGACTTTGAAAAAAAATTTCAACTGGAATTTTAGCAATTTTTGACGTGAAATTGTAAACATGTGGACATGGATTTTGAAAATTCTAGAGAGAATTTTAAAAGCTTCAAGAGAATTTCAACAATTTTGAGAGGGATTTGAAAAGTTTCAATGGGAATGGGAAGAATTGGGACAAAAATTGGAAAATTTTTAAGGGACTTTGAAAAAATTTCAACTGGAATTTTAGCCATTTTTTTATGTGAAATTGTAAACATGTGGACATGGATTTTGAAAATTCTAGAGAGAATTTTAAAAGCTTCAAGAGAATTTCAACAATTTTGAGAGGGATTTGAAAAGTTTCAATGGGAATGGGAAGAATTGGGACAAAAATTGGAAAATTTTTAAGGGACTTTGAAAAAATTTCAACTGGAATTTTAGCAATTTTTGACGTGAAATTGTAAACATGTGGACATGGATTTTGAAAATTCTAGAGAGAATTTTAAAAGCTTCAAGAGAATTTCAACAATTTTGAGAGGGATTTGAAAAGTTTCAATGGGAATGGGAAGAATTGGGACAAAAATTGGAAAATTTTTAAGGGACTTTGAAAAAATTTCAACTGGAATTTTATCCATTTTTTTATGTGAAATTGTAAACATGTGGACATGGATTTTGAAAATTCTAGAGAGAATTTTAAAAGCTTCAAGAGAATTTCAACAATTTTGAGAGGGATTTGAAAAGTTTCAATGGGAATGGGAAGAATTGGGACAAAAATTGGAAAATTTTTCAGGGACTTTGAAAAAATTTCAACTGGAATTTTAGCCATTTTTTTATGTGAAATTGTAAACATGTGGACATGGATTTTGAAAATTCTAGAGAGAATTTTAAAAGCTTCAAGAGAATTTCAACAATTTTGAGAGGGATTTGAAAAGTTTCAATGGGAATGGGAAGAATTGGGACAAAAATTGGAAAATTTTTAAGGGACTTTGAAAAAATTTCAACTGGAATTTTAGCCATTTTTTGACGTGAAATTGTAAACATGTGGCCATGGATTTTGAAAATTCTAGAGAGAATTTTAAAAGCTTCAAGAGAATTTCAACAATTTTGAGAGGGATTTGAAAAGTTTCAATGGGAATGGGAAGAAATGGGACAAAAATTGGAAAATTTTGAAGGGACTTTGAAAAAATTTCAACTGGAATTTTAGCAATTTTTTGACGTGAAATTGTAAACATGTGGCCATGGATTTTGAAAATTCTAGAGAGAATTTTAAAAGCTTCAAGAGAATTTCAACAATTTTGAGAGGGATTTGAAAAGTTTCAATGGGAATGGGAAGAATTGGGACAAAAATTGGAAAACTTTTAAGGGACTTTGAAAAAATTTCAACTGGAATTTTAGCAATTTTTGACGTGAAATTGTAAACATGTGGACATGGATTTTGAAAATTCTAGAGAGAATTTTAAAAGCTTCAAGAGAATTTCAACAATTTTGAGAGGGATTTGAAAAGTTTCAATGGGAATGGGAAGAATTGGGACAAAAATTGGAAAATTTTTAAGGGACTTTGAAAAAATTTCAACTGGAATTTTAGCAATTTTTGACGTGAAATTGTAAACATGTGGACATGGATTTTGAAAATTCTAGAGAGAATTTTAAAAGCTTCAAGAGAATTTCAACAATTTTGAGAGGGATTTGAAAAGTTTCAATGGGAATGGGAAGAATTGGGACAAAAATTGGAAAATTTTTAAGGGACTTTGAAAAAATTTCAACTGGAATTTTAGCCATTTTTTGACGTGAAATTGTAAACATGTGGACATGGATTTTGAAAATTCTAGAGAGAATTTTAAAAGCTTCAAGAGAATTTCAACAATTTTGAGAGGGATTTGAAAAGTTTCAATGGGAATGGGAAGAATTGGGACAAAAATTGGAAAATTTTTCAGGGACTTTGAAAAAATTTCAACTGGAATTTTAGCCATTTTTTTATGTGAAATTGTAAACATGTGGACATGGATTTTGAAAATTCTAGAGAGAATTTTAAAAGCTTCAAGAGAATTTCAACAATTTTGAGAGGGATTTGAAAAGTTTCAATGGGAATGGGAAGAATTGGGACAAAAATTGGAAAATTTTTAAGGGACTTTGAAAAAATTTCAACTGGAATTTTAGCCATTTTTTGACGTGAAATTGTAAACATGTGGCCATGGATTTTGAAAATTCTAGAGAGAATTTTAAAAGCTTCAAGAGAATTTCAACAATTTTGAGAGGGATTTGAAAAGTTTCAATGGGAATGGGAAGAAATGGGACAAAAATTGGAAAATTTTGAAGGGACTTTGAAAAAATTTCAACTGGAATTTTAGCAATTTTTTGACGTGAAATTGTAAACATGTGGCCATGGATTTTGAAAATTCTAGAGAGAATTTTAAAAGCTTCAAGAGAATTTCAACAATTTTGAGAGGGATTTGAAAAGTTTCAATGGGAATGGGAAGAATTGGGACAAAAATTGGAAAACTTTTAAGGGACTTTGAAAAAATTTCAACTGGAATTTTAGCAATTTTTGACGTGAAATTGTAAACATGTGGACATGGATTTTGAAAATTCTAGAGAGAATTTTAAAAGCTTCAAGAGAATTTCAACAATTTTGAGAGGGATTTGAAAAGTTTCAATGGGAATGGGAAGAATTGGGACAAAAATTGGAAAATTTTTCAGGGACTTTGAAAAAATTTCAACTGGAATTTTAGCCATTTTTTGACGTGAAATTGTAAACATGTGGACATGGATTTTGAAAATTCTAGAGAGAATTTTAAAAGCTTCAACAGAATTTCAACAATTTTGAGAGGGATTTGAAAAGTTTCAATGGGAATGGGAAGAATTGGGACAAAAATTGGAAAATTTTGAAGGGACGAAAAAATTTCAACTGGAATTTTAGCCATTTTTTGACGTGAAATTGTAAACATGTGGCCATGGATTTTGAACATTCTAGAGAGAATTTAAAAGTTTCAACAGAATTTCAACAATTTTGAGAGGGATTTGAAAAGTTTCAATGGGAATGGGAAGAATTGGGACAAAAATTGGAAAATTTTTAAGGGACTTTGAAAAAATTTCAACTGGAATTTTAGCCATTTTTTGACGTGAAATTGTAAACATGTGGCCATGGATTTTGAAAATTCTAGAGAGAATTTTAAAAGCTTCAAGAGAATTTCAACAATTTGGAGAGGGATTTGAAAAGTTTCAATGGGAATGGGAAGAATTGGGACAAAAATTGGAAAATTTTTAAGGGACTTTGAAAAAATTTCAACTGGAATTTTAGCCATTTTTTTATGTGAAATTGTAAACATGTGGCCATGGATTTGAAAATTCTAGAGAGAATTTTAAAAGCTTCAAGAGAATTTCAACAATTTTGAGAGGGATTTGAAAAGTTTCAATGGGAATGGGAAGAATTGGGACAAAAATTGGAAAATTTTTAAGGGACTTTGAAAAAATTTCAACTGGAATTTTAGCCATTTTTTGACGTGAAATTGTAAACATGTGGACATGGATTTTGAAAATTCTAGAGAGAATTTTAAAAGCTTCAACAGAATTTCAACAATTTTGAGAGGGATTTGAAAAGTTTCAATGGGAATGGGAAGAATTGGGACAAAAATTGGAAAATTTTGAAGGGACTTTGAAAAAATTTCAACTGGAATTTTAGCAATTTTTGACGTGAAATTGTAAACATGTTGAAGTGGATTTGAAAATTCTAGAGAGAATTTTAAAAGCTTCAAGAGAATTTCAACAATTTTGAGAGGGATTTGAAAAGTTTCAATGGGAATGGGAAGAATTGGGACAAAAATTGGAAAATTTTTAAGGGACTTTGAAAAAATTTCAACTGGAATTTTATCCATTTTTTTATGTGAAATTGTAAACATGTGGACATGGATTTTGAAAATTCTAGAGAGAATTTTAAAAGCTTCAAGAGAATTTCAACAATTTTGAGAGGGATTTGAAAAGTTTCAATGGGAATGGGAAGAATTGGGACAAAAATTGGAAAATTTTTCAGGGACTTTGAAAAAATTTCAACTGGAATTTTAGCAATTTTTGACGTGAAATTGTAAACATGTTGAAGTGGATTTTGAAAATTCTAGAGAGAATTTTAAAAGCTTCAAGAGAATTTCAACAATTTTGAGAGGGATTTGAAAAGTTTCAATGGGAATGGGAAGAATTGGGACAAAAATTGGAAAATTTTTCAGGGACTTTGAAAAAATTTCAACTGGAATTTTAGCCATTTTTTTATGTGAAATTGTAAACATGTGGACATGGATTTTGAAAATTCTAGAGAGAATTTTAAAAGCTTCAAGAGAATTTCAACAATTTTGAGAGGGATTTGAAAAGTTTCAATGGGAATGGGAAGAATTGGGACAAAAATTGGAAAATTTTTAAGGGACTTTGAAAAAATTTCAACTGGAATTTTAGCCATTTTTTGACGTGAAATTGTAAACATGTTGAAGTGGATTTTGAAAATTCTAGAGAGAATTTTAAAAGCTTCAAGAGAATTTCAACAATTTTGAGAGGGATTTGAAAAGTTTCAATGGGAATGGGAAGAAATGGGACAAAAATTGGAAAATTTTGAAGGGACTTTGAAAAAATTTCAACTGGAATTTTAGCAATTTTTTGACGTGAAATTGTAAACATGTGGCCATGGATTTTGAAAATTCTAGAGAGAATTTTAAAAGCTTCAAGAGAATTTCAACAATTTTGAGAGGGATTTGAAAAGTTTCAATGGGAATGGGAAGAATTGGGACAAAAATTGGAAAACTTTTAAGGGACTTTGAAAAAAATTTCAACTGGAATTTTAGCAATTTTTGACGTGAAATTGTAAACATGTGGACATGGATTTTGAAAATTCTAGAGAGAATTTTAAAAGCTTCAAGAGAATTTCAACAATTTTGAGAGGGATTTGAAAAGTTTCAATGGGAATGGGAAGAATTGGGACAAAAATTGGAAAATTTTTCAGGGACTTTGAAAAAATTTCAACTGGAATTTTAGCCATTTTTTGACGTGAAATTGTAAACATGTGGACATGGATTTTGAAAATTCTAGAGAGAATTTTAAAAGCTTCAACAGAATTTCAACAATTTTGAGAGGGATTTGAAAAGTTTCAATGGGAATGGGAAGAATTGGGACAAAAATTGGAAAATTTTGAAGGGACTTTGAAAAAATTTCAACTGGAATTTTAGCCATTTTTGACGTGAAATTGTAAACATGTGGCCATGGATTTTGAACATTCTAGAGAGAATTTAAAAGTTTCAACAGAATTTCAACAATTTTGAGAGGGATTTGAAAAGTTTCAATGGGAATGGGAAGAATTGGGACAAAAATTGGAAAATTTTTAAGGGACTTTGAAAAATTTCAACTGGAATTTTAGCCATTTTTTGACGTGAAATTGTAAACATGTGGCCATGGATTTTGAAAATTCTAGAGAGAATTTTAAAAGCTTCAAGAGAATTTCAACAATTTGGAGAGGGATTTGAAAAGTTTCAATGGGAATGGGAAGAATTGGGACAAAAATTGGAAAATTTTGAAGGGACTTTGAAAAAATTTCAACTGGAATTTTAGCCATTTTTTTATGTGAAATTGTAAACATGTGGCCATGGATTTTGAAAATTCTAGAGAGAATTTTAAAAGCTTCAAGAGAATTTCAACAATTTTGAGAGGGATTTGAAAAGTTTCAATGGGAATGGGAAGAATTGGGACAAAAATTGGAAATTTTTAAGGGACTTTGAAAAAATTTCAACTGGAATTTTAGCCATTTTTTGACGTGAAATTGTAAACATGTGGACATGGATTTTGAAAATTCTAGAGAGAATTTTAAAAGCTTCAACAGAATTTCAACAATTTTGAGAGGGATTTGAAAAGTTTCAATGGGAATGGGAAGAATTGGGACAAAAATTGGAAAATTTTGAAGGGACTTTGAAAAAATTTCAACTGGAATTTTAGCCATTTTTTATGTGAAATTGTAAACATGTTGAAGTGGATTTTGAAAATTCTAGAGAGAATTTTAAAAGCTTCAAGAGAATTTCAACAATTTTGAGAGGGATTTGAAAAGTTTCAATGGGAATGGGAAGAATTGGGACAAAAATTGGAAAACTTTTAAGGGACTTTGAAAAAATTTCAACTGGAATTTTAGCAATTTTTGACGTGAAATTGTAAACATGTGGACATGGATTTTGAAAATTCTAGAGAGAATTTTAAAAGCTTCAAGAGAATTTCAACAATTTTGAGAGGGATTTGAAAAGTTTCAATGGGAATGGGAAGAATTGGGACAAAAATTGGAAAATTTTTCAGGGACTTTGAAAAAATTTCAACTGGAATTTTAGCCATTTTTGACGTGAAATTGTAAACATGTGGACATGGATTTTGAAAATTCTAGAGAGAATTTTAAAAGCTTCAACAGAATTTCAACAATTTTGAGAGGGATTTGAAAAGTTTCAATGGGAATGGGAAGAATTGGGACAAAAATTGGAAAATTTTGAAGGGACTTTGAAAAAATTTCAACTGGAATTTTAGCCATTTTTTGACGTGAAATTGTAAACATGTGGCCATGGATTTTGAACATTCTAGAGAGAATTTAAAAGTTTCAACAGAATTTCAACAATTTTGAGAGGGATTTGAAAAGTTTCAATGGGAATGGGAAGAATTGGGACAAAAATTGGAAAATTTTTAAGGGACTTTGAAAAAATTTCAACTGGAATTTTAGCCATTTTTTGACGTGAAATTGTAAACATGTGGCCATGGATTTTGAAAATTCTAGAGAGAATTTTAAAAGCTTCAAGAGAATTTCAACAATTTGGAGAGGGATTTGAAAAGTTTCAATGGGAATGGGAAGAATTGGGACAAAAATTGGAAAATTTTTAAGGGACTTTGAAAAAATTTCAACTGGAATTTTAGCCATTTTTTGATGTGAAATTGTAAACATGTGGCCATGGATTTTGAAAATTCTAGAGAGAATTTTAAAAGCTTCAAGAGAATTTCAACAATTTTGAGAGGGATTTGAAAAGTTTCAATGGGAATGGGAAGAATTGGGACAAAAATTGGAAAATTTTTAAGGGACTTTGAAAAAATTTCAACTGGAATTTTAGCCATTTTTTGACGTGAAATTGTAAACATGTGGACATGGATTTTGAAAATTCTAGAGAGAATTTTAAAAGCTTCAACAGAATTTCAACAATTTGAGAGGGATTTGAAAAGTTTCAATGGGAATGGGAAGAATTGGGACAAAAATTGGAAAATTTTGAAGGGACTTTGAAAAAATTTCAACTGGAATTTTAGCAATTTTTGACGTGAAATTGTAAACATGTTGAAGTGGATTTTGAAAATTCTAGAGAGAATTTTAAAAGCTTCAAGAGAATTTCAACAATTTTGAGAGGGATTTGAAAAGTTTCAATGGGAATGGGAAGAATTGGGACAAAAATTGGAAAATTTTTAAGGGACTTTGAAAAAATTTCAACTGGAATTTTAGCCATTTTTTTATGTGAAATTGTAAACATGTGGACATGGATTTTGAAAATTCTAGAGAGAATTTTAAAAGCTTCAAGAGAATTTCAACAATTTTGAGAGGGATTTGAAAAGTTTCAATGGGAATGGGAAGAATTGGGACAAAAATTGGAAAATTTTTAAGGGACTTTGAAAAAATTTCAACTGGAATTTTAGCAATTTTTGACGTGAAATTGTAAACATGTGGACATGGATTTTGAAAATTCTAGAGAGAATTTTAAAAGCTTCAAGAGAATTTCAACAATTTTGAGAGGGATTTGAAAAGTTTCAATGGGAATGGGAAGAATTGGGACAAAAATTGGAAAATTTTGAAGGGACTTTGAAAAAATTTCAACTGGAATTTTAGCCATTTTTTGACGTGAAATTGTAAACATGTGGACATGGATTTTGAAAATTCTAGAGAGAATTTTAAAAGCTTCAAGAGAATTTCAACAATTTTGAGAGGGATTTGAAAAGTTTCAATGGGAATGGGAAGAATTGGGACAAAAATTGGAAAATTTTTAAGGGACTTTGAAAAAATTTCAACTGGAATTTTAGCCATTTTTGACGTGAAATTGTAAACATGTGGCCATGGATTTTGAAAATTCTAGAGAGAATTTTAAAAGCTTCAAGAGAATTTCAACAATTTTGAGAGGGATTTGAAAAGTTTCAATGGGAATGGGAAGAATTGGGACAAAAATTGGAAAATTTTTAAGGGACTTTGAAAAAATTTCAACTGGAATTTTAGCCATTTTTTATGTGAAATTGTAAACATGTGGCCATGGATTTTGAAAATTCTAGAGAGAATTTTAAAAGCTTCAAGAGAATTTCAACAATTTTGAGAGGGATTTGAAAAGTTTCAATGGGAATGGGAAGAAATGGGACAAAAATTGGAAAATTTTGAAGGGACTTTGAAAAAATTTCAACTGGAATTTTAGCAATTTTTTGACGTGAAATTGTAAACATGTGGCCATGGATTTTGAAAATTCTAGAGAGAATTTTAAAAGCTTCAAGAGAATTTCAACAATTTGGAGAGGGATTTGAAAAGTTTCAATGGGAATGGGAAGAATTGGGACAAAAATTGGAAAACTTTTAAGGGACTTTGAAAAAATTTCAACTGGAATTTTAGCAATTTTTGACGTGAAATTGTAAACATGTGGACATGGATTTTGAAAATTCTAGAGAGAATTTTAAAAGCTTCAACAGAATTTCAACAATTTTGAGAGGGATTTGAAAAGTTTCAATGGGAATGGGAAGAATTGGGACAAAAATTGGAAAATTTTTAAGGGACTTTGAAAAAATTTCAACTGGAATTTTAGCCATTTTTTGACGTGAAATTGTAAACATGTGGCCATGGATTTTGAACATTCTAGAGAGAATTTAAAAGTTTCAACAGAATTTCAACAATTTTGAGAGGGATTTGAAAAGTTTCAATGGGAATGGGAAGAATTGGGACAAAAATTGGAAAATTTTTAAGGACTTTGAAAAAATTTCAACTGGAATTTTAGCCATTTTTTGACGTGAAATTGTAAACATGTGGCCATGGATTTTGAAAATTCTAGAGAGAATTTTAAAAGCTTCAAGAGAATTTCAACAATTTGGAGAGGGATTTGAAAAGTTTCAATGGGAATGGGAAGAATTGGGACAAAAATTGGAAAATTTTTAAGGGACTTTGAAAAAATTTCAACTGGAATTTTAGCCATTTTTTTATGTGAAATTGTAAACATGTTGAAGTGGATTTTGAAAATTCTAGAGAGAATTTTAAAAGCTTCAAGAGAATTTCAACAATTTTGAGAGGGATTTGAAAAGTTTCAATGGGAATGGGAAGAATTGGGACAAAAATTGGAAAATTTTTAAGGGACTTTGAAAAAATTTCAACTGGAATTTTAGCCATTTTTTGACGTGAAATTGTAAACATGTGGACATGGATTTTGAAAATTCTAGAGAGAATTTTAAAAGCTTCAACAGAATTTCAACAATTTTGAGAGGGATTTGAAAAGTTTCAATGGGAATGGGAAGAATTGGGACAAAAATTGGAAAATTTTGAAGGGACTTTGAAAAAATTTCAACTGGAATTTTAGCAATTTTTGACGTGAAATTGTAAACATGTTGAAGTGGATTTTGAAAATTCTAGAGAGAATTTTAAAAGCTTCAAGAGAATTTCAACAATTTTGAGAGGGATTTGAAAAGTTTCAATGGGAATGGGAAGAATTGGGACAAAAATTGGAAAATTTTTAAGGGACTTTGAAAAAATTTCAACTGGAATTTTAGCCATTTTTTTATGTGAAATTGTAAACATGTGGGACATGGATTTTGAAAATTCTAGAGAGAATTTTAAAAGCTTCAAGAGAATTTCAACAATTTTGAGAGGGATTTGAAAAGTTTCAATGGGAATGGGAAGAATTGGGACAAAAATTGGAAAATTTTTAAGGGACTTTGAAAAAATTTCAACTGGAATTTTAGCAATTTTTGACGTGAAATTGTAAACATGTGGACATGGATTTTGAAAATTCTAGAGAGAATTTTAAAAGCTTCAAGAGAATTTCAACAATTTTGAGAGGGATTTGAAAAGTTTTCAATGGGAATGGGAAGAATTGGGACAAAAATTGGAAAATTTTTAAGGGACTTTGAAAAAATTTCAACTGGAATTTTAGCAATTTTTTGACGTGAAATTGTAAACATGTGGACATGGATTTTGAAAATTCTAGAGAGAATTTTAAAAGCTTCAAGAGAATTTCAACAATTTTGAGAGGGATTTGAAAAGTTTCAATGGGAATGGGAAGAATTGGGACAAAAATTGGAAAATTTTTAAGGGACTTTGAAAAAATTTCAACTGGAATTTTAGCCATTTTTGACGTGAAATTGTAAACATGTGGCCATGGATTTTGAAAATTCTAGAGAGAATTTTAAAAGCTTCAAGAGAATTTCAACAATTTTGAGAGGGATTTGAAAAGTTTCAATGGGAATGGGAAGAATTGGGACAAAAATTGGAAAATTTTTAAGGGACTTTGAAAAAATTTCAACTGGAATTTTAGCCATTTTTTTATGTGAAATTGTAAACATGTGGCCATGGATTTTGAAAATTCTAGAGAGAATTTTAAAAGCTTCAAGAGAATTTCAACAATTTTGAGAGGGATTTGAAAAGTTTCAATGGGAATGGGAAGAAATGGGACAAAAATTGGAAAATTTTGAAGGGACTTTGAAAAAATTTCAACTGGAATTTTAGCAATTTTTTGACGTGAAATTGTAAACATGTGGCCATGGATTTTGAAAATTCTAGAGAGAATTTTAAAAGCTTCAAGAGAATTTCAACAATTTGGAGAGGGATTTGAAAAGTTTCAATGGGAATGGGAAGAATTGGGACAAAAATTGGAAAACTTTTAAGGGACTTTGAAAAAATTTCAACTGGAATTTTAGCAATTTTTGACGTGAAATTGTAAACATGTGGACATGGATTTTGAAAATTCTAGAGAGAATTTTAAAAGCTTCAACAGAATTTCAACAATTTTGAGAGGGATTTGAAAAGTTTCAATGGGAATGGGAAGAATTGGGACAAAAATTGGAAAATTTTTAAGGGACTTTGAAAAAATTTCAACTGGAATTTTAGCCATTTTTTGACGTGAAATTGTAAACATGTTGAAGTGGATTTAGAAAATTCTAGAGAGAATTTTAAAAGCTTCAAGAGAATTTCAACAATTTTGAGAGGGATTTGAAAAGTTTCAATGGGAATGGGAAGAATTGGGACAAAAATTGGAAAATTTTTAAGGGACTTTGAAAAAATTTCAACTGGAATTTTAGCAATTTTTTGACGTGAAATTGTAAACATGTGGCCATGGATTTTGAAATTTCTAGAGAGAATTTTAAAAGCTTCAACAGAATTTCAACACTTTTGAGAGGGATTTGAAAAGTTTCAATGGGAATGGGAAGAATTGGGACAAAAATTGGAAAATTTTTAAGGGACTTTGAAAAAATTTCAACTGGAATTTTAGCCATTTTTTTATGTGAAATTGTAAACATGTGGACATGGATTTTGAAAATTCTAGAGAGAATTTTAAAAGCTTCAACAGAATTTCAACAATTTTGAGAGGGATTTGAAAAGTTTCAATGGGAATGGGAAGAATTGGGACAAAAATTGGAAAATTTTTAAGGGACTTTGAAAAAATTTCAACTGGAATTTTAGCCATTTTTTGACGTGAAATTGTAAACATGTGGCCATGGATTTTGAAAATTCTAGAGAGAATTTTAAAAGCTTCAAGAGAATTTCAACAATTTTGAGAGGGATTTGAAAAGTTTCAATGGGAATGGGAAGAATTGGGACCAAAATTGGAAAATTTTTCAGGGACTTTGAAAAAATTTCAACTGGAATTTTAGCCATTTTTTTATGTGAAATTGTAAACATGTGGACATGGATTTTGAACATTCTAGAGAGAATTTTAAAAGCTTCAAGAGAATTTCAACAATTTTGAGAGGGATTTGAAAAGTTTCAATGGGAATGGGAAGAATTGGGACAAAAATTGGAAAATTTTTAAGGGACTTTGAAAAAATTTCAACTGGAATTTTAGCCATTTTTTGACATGAAATTGTAAACATGTTGAAGTGGATTTTGAAAATTCTAGAGAGAATTTTAAAAGCTTCAAGAGAATTTCAACAATTTTGAGAGGGATTTGAAAAGTTTCAATGGGAATGGGAAGAAATGGGACAAAAATTGGAAAATTTTGAAGGGACTTTGAAAAAATTTCAACTGGAATTTTAGCAATTTTTTGACGTGAAATTGTAAACATGTGGCCATGGATTTTGAAAATTCTAGAGAGAATTTTAAAAGCTTCAAGAGAATTTCAACAATTTGGAGAGGGATTTGAAAAGTTTCAATGGGAATGGGAAGAATTGGGACAAAAATTGGAAAGCTTTTAAGGGACTTTGAAAAAATTTCAACTGGAATTTTAGCAATTTTTGACGTGAAATTGTAAACATGTTGAAGTGGATTTTGAAAATTCTAGAGAGAATTTTAAAAGCTTCAACAGAATTTCAACAATTTTGAGAGGGATTTGAAAAGTTTCAATGGGAATGGGAAGAATTGGGACAAAAATTGGAAAATTTTTAAGGGACTTGGAAAAAATTTCAACTGGAATTTTAGCCATTTTTTGACGTGAAATTGTAAACATTTTGAAGTGGATTTTGAAAATTCTAGAGAGAATTTTAAAAGCTTCAAGAGAATTTCAACAATTTTGAGAGGGATTTGAAAAGTTTCAATGGGAATGGGAAGAATTGGGACAAAAATTGGAAAATTTTTAATGGACTTTGAAAAAATTTCAACTGGAATTTTAGCCATTTTTTGACGTGAAATTGTAAACATGTGGACATGGATTTTGAAAATTCTAGAGAGAATTTTAAAAGCTTCAACAGAATTTCAACAATTTTGAGAGGGATTTGAAAAGTTTCAATGGGAATGGGAAGAATTGGGACAAAAATTGGAAAATTTTTCAGGGACTTTGAAAAAATTTCAACTGGAATTTTAGCCATTTTTTGACGTGAAATTGTAAACATGTGGACATGGATTTTGAACATTCTAGAGAGAATTTTAAAAGCTTCAAGAGAATTTCAACAATTTTGAGAGGGATTTGAAAAGTTTCAATGGGAATGGGAAGAATTGGGACAAAAATTGGAAAATTTTGAAGGGACTTTGAAAAAATTTCAACTGGAATTTTAGCCATTTTTTGACGTGAAATTGTAAACATGTGGACATGGATTTTGAAAATTCTAGAGAGAATTTTAAAAGCTTCAAGAGAATTTCAACAATTTTGAGAGGGATTTGAAAAGTTTCAATGGGAATGGGAAGAATTGGGACAAAAATTGGAAAATTTTTAAGGGACTTTGAAAAAATTTCAACTGGAATTTTAGCCATTTTTTTATGTGAAATTGTAAACATGTGGCCATGGATTTTGAAAATTCTAGAGAGAATTTTAAAAGCTTCAAGAGAATTTCAACAATTTGGAGAGGGATTTGAAAAGTTTCAATGGGAATGGGAAGAATTGGGACAAAAATTGGAAAGCTTTTAAGGGACTTTGAAAAAATTTCAACTGGAATTTTAGCAATTTTTGACGTGAAATTGTAAACATGTTGAAGTGGATTTTGAAAATTCTAGAGAGAATTTTAAAAGCTTCAACAGAATTTCAACAATTTTGAGAGGGATTTGAAAAGTTTCAATGGGAATGGGAAGAATTGGGACAAAAATTGGAAAATTTTTAAGGGACTTGGAAAAAATTTCAACTGGAATTTTAGCCATTTTTTGACGTGAAATTGTAAACATTTTGAAGTGGATTTTGAAAATTCTAGAGAGAATTTTAAAAGCTTCAAGAGAATTTCAACAATTTTGAGAGGGATTTGAAAAGTTTCAATGGGAATGGGAAGAATTGGGACAAAAATTGGAAAATTTTTAATGGACTTTGAAAAAATTTCAACTGGAATTTTAGCCATTTTTTGACGTGAAATTGTAAACATGTGGACATGGATTTTGAAAATTCTAGAGAGAATTTTAAAAGCTTCAACAGAATTTCAACAATTTTGAGAGGGATTTGAAAAGTTTCAATGGGAATGGGAAGAATTGGGACAAAAATTGGAAAATTTTTCAGGGACTTTGAAAAAATTTCAACTGGAATTTTAGCCATTTTTTGACGTGAAATTGTAAACATGTGGACATGGATTTTGAACATTCTAGAGAGAATTTTAAAAGCTTCAAGAGAATTTCAACAATTTTGAGAGGGATTTGAAAAGTTTCAATGGGAATGGGAAGAATTGGGACAAAAATTGGAAAATTTTGAAGGGACTTTGAAAAAATTTCAACTGGAATTTTAGCCATTTTTTGACGTGAAATTGTAAACATGTGGACATGGATTTTGAAAATTCTAGAGAGAATTTTAAAAGCTTCAAGAGAATTTC
Organism: Streptopelia decaocto; assembly: GCF_964273445.1. Lineage (NCBI taxonomy): Eukaryota > Metazoa > Chordata > Aves > Columbiformes > Columbidae > Streptopelia > Streptopelia decaocto. The sequence continues at coordinate 20,160 of NW_028116234.1, forward strand.
AACAATTTTGAGAGGGATTTGAAAAGTTTCAATGGGAATGGGAAGAATTGGGACAAAAATTGGAAAATTTTTAAGGGACTTTGAAAAAATTTCAACTGGAATTTTAGCCATTTTTTTATGTGAAATTGTAAACATGTGGCCATGGATTTTGAAAATTCTAGAGAGAATTTTAAAAGCTTCAAGAGAATTTCAACAATTTTGAGAGGGATTTGAAAAGTTTCAATGGGAATGGGAAGAATTGGGACAAAAATTGGAAAATTTTTAAGGGACTTTGAAAAAATTTCAACTGGAATTTTAGCCATTTTTTTATGTGAAATTGTAAACATGTTGAAGTGGATTTTGAAAATTCTAGAGAGAATTTTAAAAGCTTCAAGAGAATTTCAACAATTTTGAGAGGGATTTGAAAAGTTTCAATGGGAATGGGAAGAATTGGGACAAAAATTGGAAAATTTTTAAGGGACTTTGAAAAAATGTCAACTGGAATTTTAGCCATTTTTTGACGTGAAATTGTAAACGTGTGGCCATGGATTTTGAAAATTCTAGAGAGAATTTTAAAAGCTTCAAGAGAATTTCAACAATTTTGAGAGGGATTTGAAAAGTTTCAATGGGAATGGGAAGAATTGGGACAAAAATTGGAAAATTTTTAAGGGACTTTGAAAAAATTTCAACTGGAATTTTAGCCATTTTTTTATGTGAAATTGTAAACATGTGGACATGGATTTTGAAAATTCTAGAGAGAATTTTAAAAGCTTCAAGAGAATTTCAACAATTTTGAGAGGGATTTGAAAAGTTTCAATGGGAATGGGAAGAATTGGGACAAAAATTGGAAAATTTTTAAGGGACTTTGAAAAAATTTCAACTGGAATTTTAGCCATTTTTTGACGTGAAATTGTAAACATGTTGAAGTGGATTTTGAAAATTCTAGAGAGAATTTTAAAGGCTTCAAGAGAATTTCAACAATTTTGAGAGGGATTTGAAAAGTTTCAATGGGAATGGGAAGAAATGGGACAAAAATTGGAAAATTTTGAAGGGACTTTGAAAAAATTTCAACTGGAATTTTAGCCATTTTTTGACGTGAAATTGTAAACATGTTGAAGTGGATTTTGAAAATTCTAGAGAGAATTTTAAAAGCTTCAACAGAATTTCAACAATTTGGAGAGGGATTTGAAAAGTTTCAATGGGAATGGGAAGAATTGGGACAAAAATTGGAAAATTTTTAAGGGACTTTGAAAAAATTTCAACTGGAATTTTAGCCATTTTTTGACATGAAATTGTAAACATGTTGAAGTGGATTTTGAAAATTCTAGAGAGAATTTTAAAAGCTTCAAGAGAATTTCAACAATTTTGAGAGGGATTTGAAAAGTTTCAATGGGAATGGGAAGAATTGGGACAAAAATTGGAAAATTTTTAAGGAACTTTGAAAAAATTTCAACTGGAATTTTAGCCATTTTTTGACATGAAATTGTAAACATGTGGCCATGGATTTTGAAAATTCTAGAGAGAATTTTAAAAGCTTCAACAGAATTTCAACAATTTTGAGAGGGATTTGAAAAGTTTCAATGGGAATGGGAAGAATTGGGACAAAAATTGGAAAATTTTTAAGGGACTTTGAAAAAATTTCAACTGGAATTTTAGCCATTTTTTGACGTGAAATTGTAAACATGTGGCCATGGATTTTGAAAATTCTAGAGAGAATTTAAAAGTTTGAAAAGAATTTCAACAATTTTGAGAGGGATTTGAAAAGTTTCAATGGGAATGGGAAGAATTGGGACAAAAATTGGAAAATTTTTAAGGGACTTTGAAAAAATTTCAACTGGAATTTTAGCCATTTTTTTATGTGAAATTGTAAACATGTGGCCATGGATTTTGAAAATTCTAGAGAGAATTTTAAAAGCTTCAAGAGAATTTCAACAATTTTGAGAGGGATTTGAAAAGTTTCAATGGGAATGGGAAGAATTGGGACAAAAATTGGAAAACTTTTAAGGGACTTTGAAAAAATGTCAACTGGAATTTTAGCCATTTTTTGACGTGAAATTGTAAACATGTGGCCATGGATTTTGAAAATTCTAGAGAGAATTTTAAAAGCTTCAAGAGAATTTCAACAATTTTGAGAGGGATTTGAAAAGTTTCAATGGGAATGGGAAGAATTGGGACAAAAATTGGAAAACTTTTAAGGGACTTTGAAAAAATTTCAATTGGAATTTTAGCCATTTTTTGACGTGAAATTGTAAATATGTGGCCATGGATTTTGAAAATTCTAGAGAGAATTTTAAAAGCTTCAACAGAATTTCAACAATTTTGAGAGGGATTTGAAAAGTTTCAATGGGAATGGGAAGAATTGGGACAAAAATTGGAAAATTTTTAAGGGACTTTGAAAAAATTTCAACTGGAATTTTAGCCATTTTTTGACGTGAAATTGTAAACATGTGGACATGGATTTTGAAAATTCTAGAGAGAATTTTAAAAGCTTCAAGAGAATTTCAACAATTTTGAGAGGGATTTGAAAAGTTTCAATGGGAATGGGAAGAATTGGGACAAAAATTGGAAAATTTTTAAGGGACTTTGAAAAAATTTCAACTGGAATTTTAGCCATTTTATTATGTGAAATTGTAAACATGTTGAAGTGGATTTTGAAAATTCTAGAGAGAATTTTAAAAGCTTCAAGAGAATTTCAACAATTTTGAGAGGGATTTGAAAAGTTTCAATGGGAATGGGAAGAATTGGGACAAAAATTGGAAAATTTTTAAGGGACTTTGAAAAAATGTCAACTGGAATTTTAGCAATTTTTTGACGTGAAATTGTAAACGTGTGGCCATGGATTTTGAAAATTCTAGAGAGAATTTTAAAAGCTTCAAGAGAATTTCAACAATTTTGAGAGGGATTTGAAAAGTTTCAATGGGAATGGGAAGAATTGGGACAAAAATTGGAAAATTTTTAAGGGACTTTGAAAAAATTTCAACTGGAATTTTAGCCATTTTTTTATGTGAAATTGTAAACATGTGGACATGGATTTTGAAAATTCTAGAGAGAATTTTAAAAGCTTCAAGAGAATTTCAACAATTTTGAGAGGGATTTGAAAAGTTTCAATGGGAATGGGAAGAATTGGGACAAAAATTGGAAAATTTTTAAGGGACTTTGAAAAAATTTCAACTGGAATTTTAGCCATTTTTTGACGTGAAATTGTAAACATGTTGAAGTGGATTTTGAAAATTCTAGAGAGAATTTTAAAGGCTTCAAGAGAATTTCAACAATTTTGAGAGGGATTTGAAAAGTTTCAATGGGAATGGGAAGAAATGGGACAAAAATTGGAAAATTTTGAAGGGACTTTGAAAAAATTTCAACTGGAATTTTAGCCATTTTTTTATGTGAAATTGTAAACATGTTGAAGTGGATTTTGAAAATTCTAGAGAGAATTTTAAAAGCTTCAAGAGAATTTCAACAATTTTGAGAGGGATTTGAAAAGTTTCAATGGGAATGGGAAGAATTGGGACAAAAATTGGAAAATATTTAAGGGACTTTGAAAAAATTTCAACTGGAATTTTAGCCATTTTTTGACGTGAAATTGTAAACATGTGGCCATGGATTTTGAAAATTCTAGAGAGAATTTTAAAAGCTTCAAGAGAATTTCAACAATTTTGAGAGGGATTTGAAAAGTTTCAATGGGAATGGGAAGAATTGGGACAAAAATTGGAAAATTTTTCAGGGACTTTGAAAAAATTTCAACTGGAATTTTAGCCATTTTTTGACGTGAAATTGTAAACATGTGGCCATGGATTTTGAAAATTCTAGAGAGAATTTAAAAGTTTGAAAAGAATTTCAACAATTTTGAGAGGGATTTGAAAAGTTTCAATGGGAATGGGAAGAATTGGGACAAAAATTGGAAAATTTTGAAGGGACTTTGAAAAAATTTCAACTGGAATTTTAGCCATTTTTTGACGTGAAATTGTAAACATGTGGCCATGGATTTTGAAAATTTTAGAGAGAATTTAAAAGTTTCAACAGAATTTCAACAATTTTGAGAGGGATTTGAAAAGTTTCAATGGGAATGGGAAGAATTGGGACAAAAATTGGAAAATTTTTAAGGGACTTTGAAAAAATTTCAACTGGAATTTTAGCCATTTTTTTATGTGAAATTGTAAACATGTGGCCATGGATTTTGAAAATTCTAGAGAGAATTTTAAAAGCTTCAACAGAATTTCAACAATTTTGAGAGGGATTTGAAAAGTTTCAATGGGAATGGGAAGAATTGGGACAAAAATTGGAAAATTTTTAAGGGACTTTGAAAAAATGTCAACTGGAATTTTAGCCATTTTTTGACGTGAAATTGTAAACATGTGGCCATGGATTTTGAAAATTCTAGAGAGAATTTTAAAAGCTTCAAGAGAATTTCAACAATTTTGAGAGGGATTTGAAAAGTTTCAATGGGAATGGGAAGAATTGGGACAAAAATTGGAAAACTTTTAAGGGACTTTGAAAAAATTTCAATTGGAATTTTAGCCATTTTTTGACGTGAAATTGTAAACATGTTGAAGTGGATTTTGAAAATTCTAGAGAGAATTTTAAAGGCTTCAAGAGAATTTCAACAATTTTGAGAGGGATTTGAAAAGTTTCAATGGGAATGGGAAGAATTGGGACAAAAATTGGAAAATTTTGAAGGGACTTTGAAAAAATTTCAACTGGAATTTTATCCATTTTTTTATGTGAAATTGTAAACATGTTGAAGTGGATTTTGAAAATTCTAGAGAGAATTTTAAAAGCTTCAACAGAATTTCAACAATTTGGAGAGGGATTTGAAAAGTTTCAATGGGAATGGGAAGAATTGGGACAAAAATTGGAAAATTTTTAAGGGACTTTGAAAAAATTTCAACTGGAATTTTAGCCATTTTTTGACGTGAAATTGTAAACATGTTGAAGTGGATTTTGAAAATTCTAGAGAGAATTTTAAAAGCTTCAACAGAATTTCAACAATTTTGAGAGGGATTTGAAAAGTTTCAATGGGAATGGGAAGAATTGGGACAAAAATTGGAAAATTTTTCAGGGACTTTGAAAAAATTTCAACTGGAATTTTAGCCATTTTTTGACATGAAATTGTAAACATGTGGCCATGGATTTTGAAAATTCTAGAGAGAATTTTAAAAGCTTCAACAGAATTTCAACAATTTTGAGAGGGATTTGAAAAGTTTCAATGGGAATGGGAAGAATTGGGACAAAAATTGGAAAATTTTTAAGGGACTTTGAAAAAATTTCAACTGGAATTTTAGCCATTTTTTGACGTGAAATTGTAAACATGTGGCCATGGATTTTGAAAATTCTAGAGAGAATTTAAAAGTTTGAAAAGAATTTCAACAATTTTGAGAGGGATTTGAAAAGTTTCAATGGGAATGGGAAGAATTGGGACAAAAATTGGAAAATTTTTAAGGGACTTTGAAAAAATTTCAACTGGAATTTTAGCCATTTTTTTATGTGAAATTGTAAACATGTGGACATGGATTTTGAAAATTCTAGAGAGAATTTTAAAAGCTTCAAGAGAATTTCAACAATTTTGAGAGGGATTTGAAAAGTTTCAATGGGAATGGGAAGAATTGGGACAAAAATTGGAAAATTTTTAAGGGACTTTGAAAAAATGTCAACTGGAATTTTAGCCATTTTTTGACTTTAAATTGTAAACATGTGGCCATGGATTTTGAAAATTCTAGAGAGAATTTTAAAAGCTTCAAGAGAATTTCAACAATTTTGAGAGGGATTTGAAAAGTTTCAATGGGAATGGGAAGAATTGGGACAAAAATTGGAAAACTTTTAAGGGACTTTGAAAAAATTTCAACTGGAATTTTAGCCATTTTTTGACGTGAAATTGTAAATATGTGGCCATGGATTTTGAAAATTCTAGATAGAATTTTAAAAGCTTCAACAGAATTTCAACAATTTTGAGAGGGATTTGAAAAGTTTCAATGGGAATGGGAAGAATTGGGACAAAAATTGGAAAATTTTTAAGGGACTTTGAAAAAATTTCAACTGGAATTTTAGCCATTTTTTGACGTGAAATTGTAAACATGTGGACATGGATTTTGAAAATTCTAGAGAGAATTTTAAAAGCTTCAAGAGAATTTCAACAATTTTGAGAGGGATTTGAAAAGTTTCAATGGGAATGGGAAGAATTGGGACAAAAATTGGAAAGTTTTTCAGGGACTTTGAAAAAATTTCAACTGGAATTTTAGCCATTTTTTGACGTGAAATTGTAAACATGTGGACATGGATTTTGAAAATTCTAGAGAGAATTTTAAAAGCTACAACAGAATTTCAAAAATTTTGAGAGGGACTTGAAAAGTTTCAATGGGAATGGGAAGAATTGGGACAAAAATTGGAAAATTTTTAAGGGACTTTGAAAAAATTTCAGCTGGAATTTTAGCAATTTTTTTATGTGAAATTGTAAACATGTGGCCATGGATTTTGAAAATTCTAGAGAGAATTTTAAAAGCTTCAAGAGAATTTCAACAATTTTGAGAGGGATTTGAAAAGTTTCAATGGGAATGGGAAGAATTGGGACAAAAATTGGAAAACTTTTAAGGGACTTTGAAAAAATTTCAACTGGAATTTTAGCCATTTTTTGACGTGAAATTGTAAAAATGTGGCCATGGATTTTGAACATTCTAGAGAGAATTTAAAAGTTTGAAAAGAATTTCAACAATTTTGAGAGGGATTTGAAAAGTTTCAATGGGAATGGGAAGAATTGGGACAAAAATTGGAAAATTTTTAAGGGACTTTGAAAAAATTTCAACTGGAATTTTAGCCATTTTTTTATGTGAAATTGTAAAAATGTTGAAGTGGATTTTGAAAATTCTAGAGAGAATTTTAAAAGCTTCAAGAGAATTTCAACAATTTTGAGAGGGATTTGAAAAGTTTCAATGGGAATGGGAAGAATTGGGACAAAAATTGGAAAATTTTTAAGGGACTTTGAAAAAATGTCAACTGGAATTTTAGCCATTTTTTGACGTGAAATTGTAAACGTGTGGCCATGGATTTTGAAAATTCTAGAGAGAATTTTAAAAGCTTCAAGAGAATTTCAACAATTTTGAGAGGGATTTGAAAAGTTTCAATGGGAATGGGAAGAATTGGGACAAAAATTGGAAAATTTTTAAGGGACTTTGAAAAAATTTCAACTGGAATTTTAGCCATTTTTTTATGTGAAATTGTAAACATGTGGCCATGGATTTTGAAAATTCTAGAGAGAATTTTAAAAGCTTCAACAGAATTTCAACAATTTTGAGAGGGATTTGAAAAGTTTCAATGGGAATGGGAAGAATTGGGACAAAAATTGGAAAATTTTTAAGGGACTTTGAAAAAATGTCAACTGGAATTTTAGCCATTTTTTGACGTGAAATTGTAAACATGTGGCCATGGATTTTGAAAATTCTAGAGAGAATTTTAAAAGCTTCAAGAGAATTTCAACAATTTTGAGAGGGATTTGAAAAGTGTCAATGGGAATGGGAAGAATTGGGACAAAAATTGGAAAATTTTTAAGGGACTTTGAAAAAATTTCAACTGGAATTTTAGCCATTTTTTTATGTGAAATTGTAAAAATGTTGAAGTGGATTTTGAAAATTCTAGAGAGAATTTTAAAAGCTTCAACAGAATTTCAACAATTTTGAGAGGGATTTGAAAAGTTTCAATGGGAATGGGAAGAATTGGGACAAAAATTGGAAAATTTTTAAGGGACTTTGAAAAAATTTCAACTGGAATTTTAGCCATTTTTTGACGTGAAATTGTAAACGTGTGGCCATGGATTTTGAAAATTCTAGAGAGAATTTTAAAAGCTTCAAGAGAATTTCAACAATTTTGAGAGGGATTTGAAAAGTTTCAATGGGAATGGGAAGAATTGGGACAAAAATTGGAAAATTTTTAAGGGACTTTGAAAAAATTTCAACTGGAATTTTAGCCATTTTTTGACGTGAAATTGTAAACATGTTGAAGTGGATTTTGAAAATTCTAGAGAGAATTTTAAAAGCTTCAAGAGAATTTCAACAATTTTGAGAGGGATTTGAAAAGTTTCAATGGGAATGGGAAGAATTGGGACAAAAATTGGAAAACTTTTAAGGGACTTTGAAAAAATTTCAACTGGAATTTTAGCAATTTTTTGACGTGAAATTGTAAACATGTGGACATGGATTTTGAAAATTCTAGAGAGAATTTTAAAAGCTTCAAGAGAATTTCAACAATTTGGAGAGGGATTTGAAAAGTTTCAATGGGAATGGGAAGAATTGGGACAAAAATTGGAAAATTTTTAAGGGACTTTGAAAAAATTTCAACTGGAATTTTAGCCATTTTTTTACATGAAATTGTAAACACGTGGCCATGGATTTTGAAAATTCTAGAGAGAATTTAAAAGTTTCAACAGAATTTCAACAATTTTGAGAGGGATTTGAAAAGTTTCAATGGGAATGGGAAGAATTGGGACAAAAATTGGAAAATTTTTAAGGGACTTTGAAAAAATTTCAACTGGAATTTTAGCCATTTTTTTATGTGAAATTGTAAACATGTGGACATGGATTTTGAAAATTCTAGAGAGAATTTTAAAAGCTTCAAGAGAATTTCAACAATTTTGAGAGGGATTTGAAAAGTTTCAATGGGAATGGGAAGAATTGGGACAAAAATTGGAAAATTTTTAAGGGACTTTGAAAAAATGTCAACTGGAATTTTAGCCATTTTTTGACGTGAAATTGTAAACATGTGGCCATGGATTTTGAAAATTCTAGAGAGAATTTTAAAAGCTTCAAGAGAATTTCAACAATTTTGAGAGGGATTTGAAAAGTTTCAATGGGAATGGGAAGAATTGGGACAAAAATTGGAAAATTTTTAAGGGACTTTGAAAAAATTTCAACTGGAATTTTAGCCATTTTTTTATGTGAAATTGTAAACATGTGGCCATGGATTTTGAACATTCTAGAGAGAATTTAAAAGTTTGAAAACAATTTCAACAATTTTGAGAGGGATTTGAAAAGTTTCAATGGGAATGGAAAGAATTGGGACAAAAATTGGAAAATTTTTAAGGGACTTTGAAAAAATTTCAACTGGAATTTTAGCCATTTTTTTATGTGAAATTGTAAAAATGTTGAAGTGGATTTTGAAAATTCTAGAGAGAATTTTAAAAGCTTCAAGAGAATTTCAACAATTTTGAGAGGGATTTGAAAAGTTTCAATGGGAATGGGAAGAATTGGGACAAAAATTGGAAAATTTTTAAGGGACTTTGAAAAAATGTCAACTGGAATTTTAGCCATTTTTTGACGTGAAATTGTAAACGTGTGGCCATGGATTTTGAACATTCTAGAGAGAATTTAAAAGCTTCAAGAGAATTTCAACAATTTTGAGAGGGATTTGAAAAGTTTCAATGGGAATGGGAAGAATTGGGACAAAAATTGGAAAATTTTTAAGGGACTTTGAAAAAATTTCAACTGGAATTTTAGCCATTTTTTGACGTGAAATTGTAAACATGTTGAAGTGGATTTTGAAAATTCTAGAGAGAATTTTAAAAGCTTCAAGAGAATTTCAACAATTTTGAGAGGGATTTGAAAAGTTTCAATGGGAATGGGAAGAATTGGGACAAAAATTGGAAAATTTTGAATGGACTTTGAAAAAATTTCAACTGGAATTTTAGCCATTTTTTGACGTGAAATTGTAAACATGTGGACATGGATTTTGAAAATTCTAGAGAGAATTTTAAAAGCTTCAAGAGAATTTCAACAATTTTGAGAGGGATTTGAAAAGTTTCAATGGGAATGGGAAGAATTGGGACAAAAATTGGAAAACTTTTAAGGGACTTTGAAAAAATTTCAACTGGAATTTTAGCCATTTTTTGACGTGAAATTGTAAATATGTGGCCATGGATTTTGAAAATTCTAGAGAGAATTTTAAAAGCTTCAACAGAATTTCAACAATTTTGAGAGGGATTTGAAAAGTTTCAATGGGAATGGGAAGAATTGGGACAAAAATTGGAAAACTTTTAAGGGACTTTGAAAAAATTTCAACTGGAATTTTAGCCATTTTTTGACGTGAAATTGTAAACATGTGGCCATGGATTTTGAAAATTCTAGAGAGAATTTTAAAAGCTTCAAGAGAATTTCAACAATTTTGAGAGGGATTTGAAAAGTTTCAATGGGAATGGGAAGAATTGGGACAAAAATTGGAAAACTTTTAAGGGACTTTGAAAAAATTTCAACTGGAATTTTAGCCATTTTTTGACGTGAAATTGTAAACATGTGGACATGGATTTTGAAAATTCTAGAGAGAATTTTAAAAGCTTCAAGAGAATTTCAACAATTTTGAGAGGGATTTGAAAAGTTTCAATGGGAATGGGAAGAATTGGGACAAAAATTGGAAAACTTTTAAGGGACTTTGAAAAAATTTCAACTGGAATTTTAGCCATTTTTTGACATGAAATTGTAAACATTTGGCCATGGATTTTGAAAATTCTAGAGAGAATTTTAAAAGCTTCAAGAGAATTTCAACAATTTTGAGAGGGATTTGAAAAGTTTCAATGGGAATGGGAAGAATTGGGACAAAAATTGGAAAATTTTTAAGGGACTTTGAAAAAATTTCAACTGGAATTTTAGCCATTTTTTTATGTGAAATTGTAAACATGTGGCCATGGATTTTGAAAATTCTAGAGAGAATTTTAAAAGCTTCAACAGAATTTCAACAATTTTGAGAGGGATTTGAAAAGTTTCAATGGGAATGGGAAGAATTGGGACAAAAATTGGAAAATTTTTAAGGGACTTTGAAAAAATGTCAACTGGAATTTTAGCCATTTTTTGACGTGAAATTGTAAACATGTGGCCATGGATTTTGAAAATTCTAGAGAGAATTTTAAAAGCTTCAAGAGAATTTCAACAATTTTGAGAGGGATTTGAAAAGTGTCAATGGGAATGGGAAGAATTGGGACAAAAATTGGAAAATTTTTAAGGGACTTTGAAAAAATTTCAACTGGAATTTTAGCCATTTTTTTATGTGAAATTGTAAAAATGTTGAAGTGGATTTTGAAAATTCTAGAGAGAATTTTAAAAGCTTCAACAGAATTTCAACAATTTTGAGAGGGATTTGAAAAGTTTCAATGGGAATGGGAAGAATTGGGACAAAAATTGGAAAATTTTTAAGGGACTTTGAAAAAATGTCAACTGGAATTTTAGCCATTTTTTGACGTGAAATTGTAAACGTGTGGCCATGGATTTTGAAAATTCTAGAGAGAATTTTAAAAGCTTCAAGAGAATTTCAACAATTTTGAGAGGGATTTGAAAAGTTTCAATGGGAATGGGAAGAATTGGGACAAAAATTGGAAAATTTTTAAGGGACTTTGAAAAAATTTCAACTGGAATTTTAGCCATTTTTTGACGTGAAATTGTAAACATGTTGAAGTGGATTTTGAAAATTCTAGAGAGAATTTTAAAAGCTTCAAGAGAATTTCAACAATTTTGAGAGGGATTTGAAAAGTTTCAATGGGAATGGGAAGAATTGGGACAAAAATTGGAAAACTTTTAAGGGACTTTGAAAAAATTTCAACTGGAATTTTAGCAATTTTTTGACGTGAAATTGTAAACATGTGGACATGGATTTTGAAAATTCTAGAGAGAATTTTAAAAGCTTCAAGAGAATTTCAACAATTTGGAGAGGGATTTGAAAAGTTTCAATGGGAATGGGAAGAATTGGGACAAAAATTGGAAAATTTTTAAGGGACTTTGAAAAAATTTCAACTGGAATTTTAGCCATTTTTTTACATGAAATTGTAAACACGTGGCCATGGATTTTGAAAATTCTAGAGAGAATTTAAAAGTTTCAACAGAATTTCAACAATTTTGAGAGGGATTTGAAAAGTTTCAATGGGAATGGGAAGAATTGGGACAAAAATTGGAAAATTTTGAAGGGACTTTGAAAAAATTTCAACTGGAATTTTAGCCATTTTTTTATGTGAAATTGTAAACATGTGGACATGGATTTTGAAAATTCTAGAGAGAATTTTAAAAGCTTCAAGAGAATTTCAACAATTTTGAGAGGGATTTGAAAAGTTTCAATGGGAATGGGAAGAATTGGGACAAAAATTGGAAAATTTTTAAGGGACTTTGAAAAAATGTCAACTGGAATTTTAGCCATTTTTTGACGTGAAATTGTAAACATGTGGCCATGGATTTTGAAAATTCTAGAGAGAATTTTAAAAGCTTCAAGAGAATTTCAACAATTTTGAGAGGGATTTGAAAAGTTTCAATGGGAATGGGAAGAATTGGGACAAAAATTGGAAAATTTTTAAGGGACTTTGAAAAAATTTCAACTGGAATTTTAGCCATTTTTTTATGTGAAATTGTAAACATGTGGCCATGGATTTTGAACATTCTAGAGAGAATTTAAAAGTTTGAAAACAATTTCAACAATTTTGAGAGGGATTTGAAAAGTTTCAATGGGAATGGGAAGAATTGGGACAAAAATTGGAAAATTTTTAAGGGACTTTGAAAAAATTTCAACTGGAATTTTAGCCATTTTTTTATGTGAAATTGTAAAAATGTTGAAGTGGATTTTGAAAATTCTAGAGAGAATTTTAAAAGCTTCAAGAGAATTTCAACAATTTTGAGAGGGATTTGAAAAGTTTCAATGGGAATGGGAAGAATTGGGACAAAAATTGGAAAATTTTTAAGGGACTTTGAAAAAATGTCAACTGGAATTTTAGCCATTTTTTGACGTGAAATTGTAAACGTGTGGCCATGGATTTTGAAAATTCTAGAGAGAATTTTAAAAGCTTCAAGAGAATTTCAACAATTTTGAGAGGGATTTGAAAAGTTTCAATGGGAATGGGAAGAATTGGGACAAAAATTGGAAAATTTTTAAGGACTTTGAAAAAATTTCAACTGGAATTTTAGCCATTTTTTGACGTGAAATTGTAAACATGTTGAAGTGGATTTTGAAAATTCTAGAGAGAATTTTAAAAGCTTCAAGAGAATTTCAACAATTTTGAGAGGGATTTGAAAAGTTTCAATGGGAATGGGAAGAAATGGGACAAAAATTGGAAAATTTTGAATGGACTTTGAAAAATTTCAACTGGAATTTTAGCCATTTTTTGACGTGAAATTGTAAACATGTGGACATGGATTTTGAAAATTCTAGAGAGAATTTTAAAAGCTTCAAGAGAATTTCAACAATTTTGAGAGGGATTTGAAAAGTTTCAATGGGAATGGGAAGAATTGGGACAAAAATTGGAAAACTTTTAAGGGACTTTGAAAAAATTTCAACTGGAATTTTAGCCATTTTTTGACATGAAATTGTAAACATTTGGCCATGGATTTTGAAAATTCTAGAGAGAATTTTAAAAAGCTTCAAGAGAATTTCAACAATTTTGAGAGGGATTTGAAAAGTTTCAATGGGAATGGGAAGAATTGGGACAAAAATTGGAAAATTTTTAAGGGACTTTGAAAAAATTTCAACTGGAATTTTAGCCATTTTTTTATGTGAAATTGTAAACATGTGGCCATGGATTTTGAAAATTCTAGAGAGAATTTTAAAAGCTTCAACAGAATTTCAACAATTTTGAGAGGGATTTGAAAAGTTTCAATGGGAATGGGAAGAATTGGGACAAAAAATTGGAAAATTTTTAAGGGACTTTGAAAAAATGTCAACTGGAATTTTAGCCATTTTTTGACGTGAAATTGTAAACATGTGGACATGGATTTTGAAAATTCTAGAGAGAATTTTAAAAGCTTCAAGAGAAGTTCAACAATTTTGAGAGGGATTTGAAAAGTGTCAATGGGAATGGGAAGAATTGGGACAAAAATTGGAAAATTTTTAAGGGACTTTGAAAAATTTCAACTGGAATTTTAGCCATTTTTTTATGTGAAATTGTAAAAATGTTGAAGTGGATTTTGAAAATTCTAGAGAGAATTTTAAAAGCTTCAACAGAATTTCAACAATTTTGAGAGGATTTGAAAAGTTTCAATGGGAATGGGAAGAATTGGGACAAAAATTGGAAAATTTTTAAGGGACTTTGAAAAAATGTCAACTGGAATTTTAGCCATTTTTTGACGTGAAATTGTAAACGTGTGGCCATGGATTTTGAAAAATTCTAGAGAGAATTTTTAAAAGCTTCAAGAGAATTTCAACAATTTTGAGAGGGATTTGAAAAGTTTCAATGGGAATGGGAAGAATTGGGACAAAAATTGGAAAATTTTTAAGGGACTTTGAAAAAATTTCAACTGGAATTTTAGCCATTTTTTGACGTGAAATTGTAAACATGTTGAAGTGGATTTTGAAAATTCTAGAGAGAATTTTAAAAGCTTCAAGAGAATTTCAACAATTTTGAGAGGGATTTGAAAAGTTTCAATGGGAATGGGAAGAATTGGGACAAAATTGGAAAACTTTTAAGGGACTTTGAAAAAATTTCAACTGGAATTTTAGCAATTTTTTTACGTGAAATTGTAAACATGTGGACATGGATTTTGAAAATTCTAGAGAGAATTTTAAAAGCTTCAAGAGAATTTCAACAATTTGGAGAGGGATTTGAAAAGTTTCAATGGGAATGGGAAGAATTGGGACAAAATTGGAAAATTTTTAAGGGACTTTGAAAAAATTTCAACTGGAATTTTAGCCATTTTTTTACATGAAATTGTAAACACGTGGCCATGGATTTTGAAAATTCTAGAGAGAATTTAAAAGTTTCAACAGAATTTCAACAATTTTGAGAGGGATTTGAAAAGTTTCAATGGGAATGGGAAGAATTGGGACAAAATTGGAAAATTTTGAAGGGACTTTGAAAAAATTTCAACTGGAATTTTAGCCATTTTTTTATGTGAAATTGTAAACATGTGGACATGGATTTTGAAAATTCTAGAGAGAATTTTAAAAGCTTCAAGAGAATTTCAACAATTTTGAGAGGGATTTGAAAAGTTTCAATGGGAATGGGAAGAATTGGGACAAAAATTGGAAAATTTTTAAGGGACTTTGAAAAAATGTCAACTGGAATTTTAGCCATTTTTTGACGTGAAATTGTAAACATGTGGCCATGGATTTTGAAAATTCTAGAGAGAATTTTAAAAGCTTCAAGAGAATTTCAACAATTTTGAGAGGGATTTGAAAAGTTTCAATGGGAATGGGAAGAATTGGGACAAAAATTGGAAAATTTTTAAGGGACTTTGAAAAAATTTCAACTGGAATTTTAGCCATTTTTTAATGTGAAATTGTAAACATGTGGCCATGGATTTTGAACATTCTAGAGAGAATTTAAAAGTTTGAAAACAATTTCAACAATTTTGAGAGGGATTTGAAAAGTTTCAATGGGAATGGGAAGAATTGGGACAAAAATTGGAAAATTTTTAAGGGACTTTGAAAAAATTTCAACTGGAATTTTAGCCATTTTTTTATGTGAAATTGTAAAAATGTTGAAGTGGATTTTGAAAATTCTAGAGAGAATTTTAAAAGCTTCAAGAGAATTTCAACAATTTTGAGAGGGATTTGAAAAGTTTCAATGGGAATGGGAAGAATTGGGACAAAAATGGGAAAATTTTTAAGGGACTTTGAAAAAATGTCAACTGGAATTTTAGCCATTTTTTGACGTGAAATTGTAAACGTGTGGCCATGGATTTTGAAAATTCTAGAGAGAATTTTAAAAGCTTCAAGAGAATTTCAACAATTTTGAGAGGGATTTGAAAAGTTTCAATGGGAATGGGAAGAATTGGGACAAAAATTGGAAAATTTTTAAGGGACTTTGAAAAAATTTCAACTGGAATTTTAGCCATTTTTTGACGTGAAATTGTAAACATGTTGAAGTGGATTTTGAAAATTCTAGAGAGAATTTTAAAAGCTTCAAGAGAATTTCAACAATTTTGAGAGGGATTTGAAAAGTTTCAATGGGAATGGGAAGAAATGGGACAAAAATTGGAAAATTTTGAATGGACTTTGAAAAAATGTCAACTGGAATTTTAGCCATTTTTTGACGTGAAATTGTAAACATGTGGCCATGGATTTTGAAAATTCTAGAGAGAATTTTAAAAGCTTCAAGAGAATTTCAACAATTTTGAGAGGGATTTGAAAAGTTTCAATGGGAATGGGAAGAATTGGGACAAAAATTGGAAAACTTTTAAGGGACTTTGAAAAAATTTCAACTGGAATTTTAGCCATTTTTTGACGTGAAATTGTAAATATGTGGCCATGGATTTTGAAAATTCTAGAGAGAATTTTAAAAGCTTCAACAGAATTTCAACAATTTTGAGAGGGATTTGAAAAGTTTCAATGGGAATGGGAAGAATTGGGACAAAAATTGGAAAACTTTTAAGGGACTTTGAAAAAATTTCAACTGGAATTTTAGCCATTTTTTGACGTGAAATTGTAAACATGTGGACATGGATTTTGAAAATTCTAGAGAGAATTTTAAAAGCTTCAAGAGAATTTCAACAATTTTGAGAGGGATTTGAAAAGTTTCAATGGGAATGGGAAGAATTGGGACAAAAATTGGAAAGTTTTTCAGGGACTTTGAAAAAATTTCAACTGGAATTTTAGCCATTTTTTGACATGAAATTGTAAACATGTGGCCATGGATTTTGAAAATTCTAGAGAGAATTTTAAAAGCTTCAACAGAATTTCAACAATTTTGAGAGGGATTTGAAAAGTTTCAATGGGAATGGGAAGAATTGGGACAAAAATTGGAAAATTTTTAAGGGACTTTGAAAAAATTTCAGCTGGAATTTTAGCAATTTTTTGACGTGAAATTGTAAACATGTGGCCATGGATTTTGAAAATTCTAGAGAGAATTTTAAAAGCTTCAACAGAATTTCAACAATTTTGAGAGGGATTTGAAAAGTTTCAATGGGAATGGGAAGAATTGGGACAAAAATTGGAAAACTTTTAAGGGACTTTGAAAATATTTCAACTGGAATTTTAGCCATTTTTTTATGTGAAATTGTAAACATGTGGCCATGGATTTTGAAAATTCTAGAAAGAATTTTAAAAGCTTCAACAGAATTTCAACAATTTTGAGAGGGATTTGAAAAGTTTCAATGGGAATGGGAAGAATTGGGACAAAAATTGGAAAATTTTTAAGGGACTTTGAAAAAATTTCAACTGGAATTTTAGCCATTTTTTGACGTGAAATTGTAAACATGTGGACATGGATTTTGAAAATTCTAGAGAGAATTTTAAAAGCTTCAAGAGAATTTCAACAATTTTGAGAGGGATTTGAAAAGTTTCAATGGGAATGGGAAGAATTGGGACAAAAATTGGAAAATTTTTAAGGGACTTTGAAAAAATTTCAACTGGAATTTTAGCCATTTTTTGACGTGAAATTGTAAACATGTGGCCATGGATTTTGAACATTCTAGAGAGAATTTAAAAGTTTGAAAAGAATTTCAACAATTTTGAGAGGGATTTGAAAAGTTTCAATGGGAATGGGAAGAATTGGGACAAAAATTGGAAAATTTTTAAGGGACTTTGAAAAAATTTCAACTGGAATTTTAGCCATTTTTTTATGTGAAATTGTAAAAATGTTGAAGTGGATTTTGAAAATTCTAGAGAGAATTTTAAAAGCTTCAAGAGAATTTCAACAATTTTGAGAGGGATTTGAAAAGTTTCAATGGGAATGGGAAGAATTGGGACAAAAATTGGAAAATTTTTAAGGGACTTTGAAAAAATGTCAACTGGAATTTTAGCCATTTTTTGACGTGAAATTGTAAACGTGTGGCCATGGATTTTGAAAATTCTAGAGAGAATTTTAAAAGCTTCAAGAGAATTTCAACAATTTTGAGAGGGATTTGAAAAGTTTCAATGGGAATGGGAAGAATTGGGACAAAAATTGGAAAATTTTTAAGGGACTTTGAAAAAATTTCAACTGGAATTTTAGCCATTTTTTGACGTGAAATTGTAAACATGTGGCCATGGATTTTGAAAATTCTAGAGAGAATTTTAAAAGCTTCAAGAGAATTTCAACAATTTTGAGAGGGATTTGAAAAGTTTCAATGGGAATGGGAAGAATTGGGACAAAAATTGGAAAACTTTTCAGGGACTTTGAAAAAATTTCAACTGGAATTTTAGCCATTTTTTGACGTGAAATTGTAAATATGTGGCCATGGATTTTGAAAATTCTAGAGAGAATTTTAAAAGCTTCAACAGAATTTCAACAATTTTGAGAGGGATTTGAAAAGTTTCAATGGGAATGGGAAGAATTGGGACAAAAATTGGAAAATTTTTAAGGGACTTTGAAAAAATTGCAACTGGAATTTTAGCCATTTTTTGACGTGAAATTGTAAACATGTGGACATGGATTTTGAAAATTCTAGAGAGAATTTTAAAAGCTTCAACAGAATTTCAACAATTTTGAGAGGGATTTGAAAAGTTTCAATGGGAATGGGAAGAATTGGGACAAAAATTGGAAAATTTTTAAGGGACTTTGAAAAAATTTCAACTGGAATTTTAGCCATTTTTGACGTGAAATTGTAAACATGTTGAAGTGGATTTTGAAAATTCTAGAGAGAATTTTAAAAGCTTCAAGAGAATTTCAACAATTTTGAGAGGGATTTGAAAAGTTTCAATGGGAATGGGAAGAATTGGGACAAAAATTGGAAAATTTTTCAGGGACTTTGAAAAAATTTCAACTGGAATTTTAGCATTTTTTACGTGAAATTGTAAACGTGTGGACATGTATTTTGAAAATTCTAGAGAGAATTTTAAAAGCTTCAAGAGAATTTCAACAATTTTGAGAGGGATTTGAAAAGTTTCAATGGGAATGGGAAGAATTGGGACCAAAATTGGAAAATTTTGAAGGGACTTTGAAAAAATTTCAACTGGAATTTTAGCCATTTTTTGACGTGAAATTGTAAACATGTGGCCATGGATTTTGAAAATTCTAGAGAGAATTTAAAAGTTTCAACAGAATTTCAACAATTTTGAGAGGGATTTGAAAAGTTTCAATGGGAATGGGAAGAATTGGGACAAAAATTGGAAATTTTTAAGGGACTTTGAAAAAATTTCAACTGGAATTTTAGCCATTTTTTATGTGAAATTGTAAACATGTGGCCATGGATTTTGAAAATTCTAGAGAGAATTTTAAAAGCTTCAGAGAATTTCAACAATTTTGAGAGGGATTTGAAAAGTTTCAATGGGAATGGGAAGAATTGGGACAAAAATTGGAAAATTTTGAAGGGACTTTGAAAAAATGTCAACTGGAATTTTAACCATTTTTTGACGTGAAATTGTAAACATGTGGCCATGGATTTTGAAAATTCTAGAGAGAATTTTAAAAGCTTCAAGAGAATTTCAACAATTTTGAGAGGATTTGAAAAGTTTCAATGGGAATGGGAAGAATTGGGACAAAAATTGGAAAATTTTTAAGGGACTTTGAAAAAATTTCAACTGGAATTTTAGCCATTTTTTTATGTGAAATTGTAAACATGTGGCCATGGATTTTGAAAATTCTAGAGAGAATTTTAAAAGCTTCAAGAGAATTTCAACAATTTGGAGAGGGATTTGAAAAGTTTCAATGGGAATGGGAAGAATTGGGACAAAAATTGGAAAATTTTTAAGGGACTTTGAAAAAATTTCAACTGGAATTTAGCCATTTTTGACGTGAAATTGTAAACATGTGGCCATGGATTTTGAAAATTCTAGAGAGAATTTTAAAAGCTTCAAGAGAATTTCAACAATTTGGAGAGGGATTTGAAAAGTTTCAATGGGAATGGGAAGAATTGGGACAAAAATTGGAAAATTTTTAAGGGACTTTGAAAAAATTTCAACTGGAATTTTAGCCTTTTTTGACGTGAAATTGTAAACATGTGGCCATGGATTTTAAAAATTCTAGAGAGAATTTTAAAAGCTTCAAGAGAATTTCAACAATTTTGAGAGGGATTTGAAAAGTTTCAATGGGAATGGGAAGAATTGGGACAAAAATTGGAAATTTTTAAGGGACTTTGAAAAAATTTCAACTGGAATTTTAGCCATTTTTTTATGTGAAATTGTAAACATGTGGCCATGGATTTTGAAAATTCTAGAGAGAATTTTAAAAGCTTCAAGAGAATTTCAACAATTTTGAGAGGGATTTGAAAAGTTTCAATGGGAATGGGAAGAATTGGGACAAAAATTGGAAAATTTTGAAGGGACTTTGAAAAAATTTCAACTGGAATTTTAGCCATTTTTTGACGTGAAATTGTAAATATGTGGCCATGGATTTTGAAAATTCTAGAGAGAATTTTAAAAGCTTCAAGAGAATTTCAACAATTTTGAGAGGGATTTGAAAAGTTTCAATGGGAATGGGAGAATTGGGACAAAAATTGGAAAATTTTTAAGGGACTTTGAAAAAATTTCAACTGGAATTTTAGCCATTTTTTTGACGTGAAATTGTAAACACGTGGCCATGGATTTTGAAAATTCTAGAGAGAATTTAAAAGTTTCAACAGAATTTCAACAATTTTGAGAGGGATTTGAAAAGTTTCAATGGGAATGGGAAGAATTGGGACAAAAATTGGAAAATTTTGAAGGGACTTTGAAAAAATTTCAACTGGAATTTTAGCCATTTTTTTATGTGAAATTGTAAACATGTGGACATGGATTTTGAAAATTCTAGAGAGAATTTTAAAAGCTTCAAGAGAATTTCAACAATTTTGAGAGGGATTTGAAAAGTTTCAATGGGAATGGGAAGAATTGGGACAAAAATTGGAAAATTTTTAAGGGACTTTGAAAAAATGTCAACTGGAATTTTAGCCATTTTTTGACGTGAAATTGTAAACATGTGGCCATGGATTTTGAAAATTCTAGAGAGAATTTTAAAAGCTTCAAGAGAATTTCAACAATTTTGAGAGGATTTGAAAAGTTTCAATGGGAATGGGAAGAATTGGGACAAAAATTGGAAAATTTTTAAGGGACTTTGAAAAAATTTCAACTGGAATTTAGCCATTTTTTATGTGAAATTGTAAACATGTGGCCATTGGATTTTGAAAATTCTAGAGAGAATTTAAAAGTTTGAAAACAATTTCAACAATTTTGAGAGGGATTTGAAAAGTTTCAATGGGAATGGGAAGAATTGGGACAAAAATTGGAAAATTTTTAAGGGACTTTGAAAAAATTTCAACTGGAATTTTAGCCATTTTTTTATGTGAAATTGTAAAAATGTTGAAGTGGATTTTGAAAATTCTAGAGAGAATTTTAAAAGCTTCAAGAGAATTTCAACAATTTTGAGAGGGATTTGAAAAGTTCAATGGGAATGGGAAGAATTGGGACAAAAATGGGAAAATTTTTAAGGGACTTTGAAAAAATGTCAACTGGAATTTTAGCCATTTTTTGACGTGAAATTGTAAACGTGTGGCCATGGATTTTGAAAATTCTAGAGAGAATTTTAAAAGCTTCAAGAGAATTTCAACAATTTTGAGAGGGATTTGAAAAGTTTCAATGGGAATGGGAAGAATTGGGACAAAAATTGGAAAATTTTTAAGGGACTTTGAAAAAATTTCAACTGGAATTTTAGCCATTTTTGACGTGAAATTGTAAATATGTGGCCATGGATTTTGAAAATTCTAGAGAGAATTTTAAAAGCTTCAACAGAATTTCAACAATTTTGAGAGGGATTTGAAAAGTTTCAATGGGAATGGGAAGAATTGGGACAAAAATTGGAAAATTTTGAATGGACTTTGAAAAAATGTCAACTGGAATTTTAGCCATTTTTTGACGTGAAATTGTAAACATGTGGCCATGGATTTTGAAAATTCTAGAGAGAATTTTAAAAGCTTCAAGAGAATTTCAACAATTTTGAGAGGGATTTGAAAAGTTTCAATGGGAATGGGAAGAATTGGGACAAAAATTGGAAAACTTTTAAGGGACTTTGAAAAAATTTCAACTGGAATTTTAGCCATTTTTTGACGTGGAAATTGTAAATATGTGGCCATGGATTTTGAAAATTCTAGAGAGAATTTTAAAAGCTTCAACAGAATTTCAACAATTTTGAGAGGGATTTGAAAAGTTTCAATGTTTCAATGGGAATGGGAAGAATTGGGACAAAATTGGAAAAC
The DNA here is from genome assembly GCF_964273445.1 of Streptopelia decaocto. NCBI lineage: Eukaryota > Metazoa > Chordata > Aves > Columbiformes > Columbidae > Streptopelia > Streptopelia decaocto. The sequence goes on from NW_028116234.1 coordinate 42,167, forward strand.
TTTTAAGGGACTTTGAAAAAATTTCAACTGGAATTTTAGCCATTTTTTGACGTGAAATTGTAAACATGTGGCCATGGATTTTGAAAATTCTAGAGAGAATTTTAAAAGCTTCAAGAGAATTTCAACAATTTTGAGAGGGATTTGAAAAGTTTCAATGGGAATGGGAAGAATTGGGACAAAAATTGGAAAGTTTTTCAGGGACTTTGAAAAAATTTCAACTGGAATTTTAGCCATTTTTTGACATGAAATTGTAAACATGTGGCCATGGATTTTGAAAATTCTAGAGAGAATTTTAAAAGCTTCAACAGAATTTCAACAATTTTGAGAGGGATTTGAAAAGTTTCAATGGGAATGGGAAGAATTGGGACAAAAATTGGAAAATTTTTAAGGGACTTTGAAAAAATTTCAGCTGGAATTTTAGCAATTTTTTGACGTGAAATTGTAAACATGTGGCCATGGATTTTGAAAATTCTAGAGAGAATTTTAAAAGCTTCAACAGAATTTCAACAATTTTGAGAGGGATTTGAAAAGTTTCAATGGGAATGGGAAGAATTGGGACAAAAATTGGAAAACTTTTAAGGGACTTTGAAAATATTTCAACTGGAATTTTAGCCATTTTTTTATGTGAAATTGTAAACATGTGGCCATGGATTTTGAAAATTCTAGAAAGAATTTTAAAAGCTTCAACAGAATTTCAACAATTTTGAGAGGGATTTGAAAAGTTTCAATGGGAATGGGAAGAATTGGGACAAAAATTGGAAAATTTTTAAGGGACTTTGAAAAAATTTCAACTGGAATTTTAGCCATTTTTTGACGTGAAATTGTAAACATGTGGACATGGATTTTGAAAATTCTAGAGAGAATTTTAAAAGCTTCAAGAGAATTTCAACAATTTTGAGAGGGATTTGAAAAGTTTCAATGGGAATGGGAAGAATTGGGACAAAAATTGGAAAATTTTTAAGGGACTTTGAAAAAATTTCAACTGGAATTTTAGCCATTTTTTGACGTGAAATTGTAAACATGTGGCCATGGATTTTGAACATTCTAGAGAGAATTTAAAAGTTTGAAAAGAATTTCAACAATTTTGAGAGGGATTTGAAAAGTTTCAATGGGAATGGGAAGAATTGGGACAAAAATTGGAAAATTTTTAAGGGACTTTGAAAAAATTTCAACTGGAATTTTAGCCATTTTTTTATGTGAAATTGTAAAAATGTTGAAGTGGATTTTGAAAATTCTAGAGAGAATTTTAAAAGCTTCAAGAGAATTTCAACAATTTTGAGAGGGATTTGAAAAGTTTCAATGGGAATGGAAGAATTGGGACAAAAATTGGAAAATTTTTAAGGGACTTTGAAAAAATGTCAACTGGAATTTTAGCCATTTTTTGACGTGAAATTGTAAACGTGTGGCCATGGATTTTGAAAATTCTAGAGAGAATTTTAAAAGCTTCAAGAGAATTTCAACAATTTTGAGAGGGATTTGAAAAGTTTCAATGGGAATGGGAAGAATTGGGACAAAAATTGGAAAATTTTTAAGGGACTTTGAAAAAAATTTCAACTGGAATTTTAGCCATTTTTTGACGTGAAATTGTAAACATGTGGCCATGGATTTTGAAAATTCTAGAGAGAATTTTAAAAGCTTCAAGAGAATTTCAACAATTTTGAGAGGGATTTGAAAAGTTTCAATGGGAATGGGAAGAATTGGGACAAAAATTGGAAAACTTTTCAGGGACTTTGAAAAAATTTCAACTGGAATTTTAGCCATTTTTTGACGTGAAATTGTAAATATGTGGCCATGGATTTTGAAAATTCTAGAGAGAATTTTAAAAGCTTCAACAGAATTTCAACAATTTTGAGAGGGATTTGAAAAGTTTCAATGGGAATGGGAAGAATTGGGACAAAAATTGGAAAATTTTTAAGGGACTTTGAAAAAATTGCAACTGGAATTTTAGCCATTTTTTGACGTGAAATTGTAAACATGTGGACATGGATTTTGAAAATTCTAGAGAGAATTTTAAAAGCTTCAACAGAATTTCAACAATTTTGAGAGGGATTTGAAAAGTTTCAATGGGAATGGGAAGAATTGGGACAAAAATTGGAAAATTTTTAAGGGACTTTGAAAAAATTTCAACTGGAATTTTAGCCATTTTTGACGTGAAATTGTAAACATGTTGAAGTGGATTTTGAAAATTCTAGAGAGAATTTTAAAAGCTTCAAGAGAATTTCAACAATTTTGAGAGGGATTTGAAAAGTTTCAATGGGAATGGGAAGAATTGGGACAAAAATTGGAAAATTTTTAAGGGACTTTGAAAAAATGTCAACTGGAATTTTAGCCATTTTTTTATGTGAAATTGTAAACGTGTGGCCATGGATTTTGAAAATTCTAGAGAGAATTTTAAAAGCTTCAAGAGAATTTCAACAATTTTGAGAGGGATTTGAAAAGTTTCAATGGGAATGGGAAGAATTGGGACCAAAATTGGAAAATTTTGAAGGGACTTTGAAAAAATTTCAACTGGAATTTTAGCCATTTTTTGACGTGAAATTGTAAACATGTGGCCATGGATTTTGAAAATTCTAGAGAGAATTTAAAAGTTTCAACAGAATTTCAACAATTTTGAGAGGGATTTGAAAAGTTTCAAT
>NW_028116233.1:0-33116 GCF_964273445.1 Streptopelia decaocto
CATTGAAACTTTTCAAATCCCTCTCAAAATTGTTGAAATTCTCTTGAAGCTTTTAAAATTCTCTCTAGAATTTTCAAAATCCATGTCCACATGTTTACAATTTCACGTCAAAAAATGGCTAAAATTCCAGTTGAAATTTTTTCAAAGTCCCTGAAAAATTTTCCAATTTTGTCCCAATTCTTCCCATTCCCATTGAAACTTTTCAAATCCCTCTCAAAATTGTTGAAATTCTGTTGAAGCTTTTAAAATTCTCTCTAGAATTTTCAAAATCCATGTCCACATGTTTACAATTTCACGTCAAAAAATGGCTAAAATTCCAGTTGAAATTTTTTCAAAGTCCCTTCAAAATTTTCCAATTTTTGTCCCAATTCTTCCCATTCCCATTGAAACTTTTCAAATCCCTCTCAAAATTGTGGAAATTCTGTTGAAGCTTTTAAAATTCTCTCTAGAATTTTCAAAATCCATGTCCACATGTTTACAATTTCACGTCAAAAAATGGCTAAAATTCCAGTTGAAATTTTTTCAAAGTCCCTGAAAAATTTTCCAATTTTTGTCCCAATTCTTCCCATTCCCATTGAAACTTTTCAAATCCCTCTCAAAATTGTTGAAATTCTCTTGAAGCTTTTAAAATTCTCTCTAGAATTTTCAAAATCCATGGCCACATGTTTACAATTTCACGTCAAAAAATGGCTAAAATTCCAGTTGAAATTTTTTCAAAGTCCCTGAAAAATTTTCCAATTTTTGTCCCAATTCTTCCCATTCCCATTGAAACTTTTCAAATCCCTCTCAAAATTGTTGAAATTCTGTTGAAGCTTTTAAAATTCTCTCTAGAATTTTCAAAATCCATGTCCACATGTTTACAATTTCACATCAAAAAATGGCTAAAATTCCAGTTGCAATTTTTTCAAAGTCCCTTAAAAATTTTCCAATTTTTGTCCCAATTCTTCCCATTCCCATTGAAACTTTTCAAATCCCTCTCAAAATTGTTGAAATTCTCTTGAAGCTTTTAAAATTCTCTCTAGAATTTTCAAAATCCATGTCCACATGTTTACAATTTCACGTCAAAAAATGGCTAAAATTCCAGTTGAAATTTTTTCAAAGTCCCTGAAAAATTTTCCAATTTTGTCCCAATTATTCCCATTCCCATTGAAACTTTCAAATCCCTCTCAAAATTGTTTTAATTCTGTTGAAGCTTTTAAAATTCTCTCTAGAATTTTCAAAATCCATGTCCACATGTTTACAATTTCACGTCAAAAAATGGCTAAAATTCCAGTTGAAATTTTTTCAAAGTCCCTGAAAAATTTTCCAATTTTTGTCCCAATTCTTCCCATTCCCATTGAATCTTTTCAAATCCCTCTCAAAATTGTGGAAATTCTCTTGAAGCTTTTAAAATTCTCTCTAGAATTTTCAAAATCCATGTCCACATGTTTACAATTTCACGTCAAAAAATGGCTAAAATTCCAGTTGAAATTTTTTCAAAGTCCCTGAAAAATTTTCCAATTTTTGTCCCAATTCTTCCCATTCCCATTGAAACTTTTCAAATCCCTCTCAAAATTGTTGAAATTCTCTTGAAGCTTTTAAAATTCTCTCTAGAATTTTCAAAATCCATGGCCACATGTTTACAATTTCACGTCAAAAAATGGCTAAAATTCCAGTTGAAATTTTTTCAAAGTCCCTGAAAAATTTTCCAATTTTTGTCCCAATTCTTCCCATTCCCATTGAAACTTTTCAAATCCCCTCTCAAAATTGTTGAAATTCTGTTGAAGCTTTTAAAATTCTCTCTAGAATTTTCAAAATCCATGTCCACATGTTTACAATTTCACATCAAAAAATGGCTAAAATTCCAGTTGCAATTTTTTCAAAGTCCTTAAAAATTTTCCAATTTTTGTCCCAATTCTTCCCATTCCCATTGAAACTTTTCAAATCCCTCTCAAAATTGTTGAAATTCTCTTGAAGCTTTTAAAATTCTCTCTAGAATTTTCAAAATCCATGTCCACATGTTTACAATTTCACGTCAAAAAATGGCTAAAATTCCAGTTGAAATTTTTTCAAAGTCCCTGAAAAATTTTCCAATTTTTGTCCCAATTATTCCCATTCCCATTGAAACTTTTCAAATCCCTCTCAAAATTGTTTAATTCTGTTGAAGCTTTTAAAATTCTCTCTAGAATTTTCAAAATCCATGTCCACATGTTTACAATTTCACGTCAAAAAATGGCTAAAATTCCAGTTGAAATTTTTTCAAAGTCCCTGAAAAATTTTCCAATTTTTGTCCCAATCTTCCCATTCCCATTGAATCTTTTCAAATCCCTCTCAAAATTGTGGAAATTCTCTTGAAGCTTTTAAAATTCTCTCTAGAATTTTCAAAATCCATGTCCACATGTTTACAATTTCACGTCAAAAAATGGCTAAAATTCCAGTTGAAATTTTTTCAAAGTCCCTGAAAAATTTTCCAATTTTTGTCCCAATTCTTCCATTCCCATTGAAACTTTTCAAATCCCTCTCAAAATTGTTGAAATTCTCTTGAAGCTTTTAAAATTCTCTCTAGAATTTTCAAAATCCATGGCCACATGTTTACAATTTCACGTCAAAAATGGCTAAAATTCCAGTTGAAATTTTTTCAAAGTCCCTGAAAAATTTTCCAATTTTTGTCCCAATTCTTCCCATTCCCATTGAAACTTTTCAAATCCCTCTCAAAATTGTGGAAATTCTGTTGAAGCTTTTAAAATTCTCTCTAGAATTTTCAAAATCCATGTCCACATGTTTACAATTTCACGTCAAAAAATGGCTAAAATTCAGTTGAAATTTTTTCAAAGTCCCTGAAAATTTTCCAATTTTTGTCCCAATTCTTCCCATTCCCATTGAAACTTTTCAAATCCCTCTCAAAATTGTTGAAATTCTGTTGAAGCTTTTAAAATTCTCTCTAGAATTTTCAAAATCCATGTCCACATGTTTACAATTTCACGTCAAAAAATGGCTAAAATTCCAGTTGAAATTTTTTCAAAGTCCCTTAAAAATTTTCCAATTTTTGTCCCAATTCTTCCCATTCCCATTGAAACTTTTCAAATCCCTCTCAAAATTGTTGAAATTCTGTTGAAGCTTTTAAAATTCTCTCTAGAATTTTCAAAATCCATGTCCACATGTTTACAATTTCACGTCAAAAAATGGCTAAAATTCCAGTTGAAATTTTTTCAAAGTCCCTGAAAAATTTTCCAATTTTTGTCCCAATTCTTCCCATTCCCATTGAAACTTTTCAAATCCCTCTCAAAATTGTGGAAATTCTGTTGAAGCTTTTAAAATTCTCTCTAGAATTTTCAAAATCCATGTCCACATGTTTACAATTTCACGTCAAAAATGGCTAAAATTCCAGTTGAAATTTTTTCAAAGTCCCTTAAAAATTTTCCAATTTTTGTCCCAATTCTTCCCATTCCCATTGAAACTTTTCAAATCCCTCTCAAAATTGTTGAAATTCTGTTGAAGCTTTTAAAATTCTCTCTAGAATTTTCAAAATCCATGTCCACATGTTTACAATTTCACGTCAAAAAATGGCTAAAATTCCAGTTGAAATTTTTTCAAAGTCCCTGAAAAATTTTCCAATTTTTGTCCCAATTCTTCCCATTCCCATTGAAACTTTTCAAATCCCTCTCAAAATTGTGGAAATTCTGTTGAAGCTTTTAAAATTCTCTCTAGAATTTTCAAAATCCATGTCCACATGTTTACAATTTCACGTCAAAAAATGGCTAAAATTCCAGTTGAAATTTTTTCAAAGTCCCTGAAAAATTTTCCAATTTTTGTCCCAATTCTTCCCATTCCCATTGAAACTTTTCAAATCCCTCTCAAAATTGTTGAAATTCTGTTGAAGCTTTTAAAATTCTCTCTAGAATTTTCAAAATCCATGGCCACATGTTTACAATTTCACGTCAAAAAATGGCTAAAATTCCAGTTGCAATTTTTTCAAAGTCCCTGAAAAATTTTCCAATTTTTGTCCCAATTCTTCCCATTCCCATTGAAACTTTTCAAATCCCTCTCAAAATTGTTGAAATTCTCTTGAAGCTTTTAAAATTCTCTCTAGAATTTTCAAAATCCATGGCCACATGTTTACAATTTCACGACAAAAAATGGCTAAAATTCCAGTTGAAATTTTTTCAAAGTCCCTGAAAAATTTTCCAATTTTTGTCCCAATTCTTCCCATTCCCATTGAAACTTTTCAAATCCCTCTCAAAATTGTTGAAATTCTCTTGAAGCTTTTAAAATTCTCTCTAGAATTTTCAAAATCCATGGCCACATGTTTACAATTTCACGTCAAAAAATGGCTAAAATTCCAGTTGAAATTTTTTCAAAGTCCCTGAAAAATTTTCCAATTTTTGTCCCAATTCTTCCCATTCCCATTGAAACTTTTCAAATCCCTCTCAAAATTGTTGAAATTCTCTTGAAGCTTTTAAAATTCTCTCTAGAATTTTCAAAATCCATGGCCACATGTTTACAATTTCACGTCAAAAAATTGCTAAAATTCCAGCTGAAATTTTTTCAAAGTCCCTGAAAAATTTTCCAATTTTGTCCCAATTCTTCCCATTCCCATTGAAACTTTTCAAATCCCTCTCAAAATTGTGGAAATTCTGTTGAAGCTTTTAAAATTCTCTCTAGAATTTTCAAAATCCATGTCCACATGTTTACAATTTCACGTCAAAAAATGGCTAAAATTCAGTTGAAATTTTTTCAAAGTCCCTGAAAAATTTTCCAATTTTTGTCCCAATTCTTCCCATTCCCATTGAAACTTTTCAAATCCCTCTCAAAATTGTTGAAATTCTGTTGAAGCTTTTAAAATTCTCTCTAGAATTTTCAAAATCCATGGCCACATGTTTACAATTTCACGTCAAAAAATGGCTAAAATTCCAGTTGCAATTTTTTCAAAGTCCTGAAAAATTTTCCAATTTTGTCCCAATTCTTCCCATTCCCATTGAAACTTTTCAAATCCCTCTCAAAATTGTTGAAATTCTGTTGAAGCTTTTAAATTCTCTCTAGAATTTTCAAAATCCATGGCCACATGTTTACAATTTCACGTCAAAAAATGGCTAAAATTCCAGTTGAAATTTTTTCAAAGTCCCTGAAAAATTTTCCAATTTTTGTCCCAATTCTTCCCATTCCCATTGAAACTTTTCAATCCCTCTCAAAATTGTTGAAATTCTGTTGAAGCTTTTAAAATTCTCTCTAGAATTTTCAAAATCCATGTCCACATGTTTACAATTTCACGTCAAAAAATGGCTAAAATTCCAGTTGAAATTTTTTCAAAGTCCCTTAAAAATTTTCCAATTTTTGTCCCAATTCTTCCCATTCCATTGAACTTTTCAAATCCCTCTCAAAATTGTTGAAATTCTGTTGAAGCTTTTAAATTCTCTCTAGAATTTTCAAAATCCATGTCCAGATGTTTACAATTTCACGTCAAAAAATGGCTAAAATTCCAGTTGAAATTTTTTCAAAGTCCCTGAAAATTTTCCAATTTTTGTCCCAATTCTTCCCATTCCCATTGAAACTTTTCAAATCCCTCTCAAAATTGTTGAAATTCTGTTGAAGCTTTTAAAATTCTCTCTAGAATTTTCAAAATCCATGGCCACATGTTTACAATTTCACGTCAAAAAATGGCTAAAATTCCAGTTGAAATTTTTTCAAAGTCCCTTAAAAATTTTCCAATTTTTGTCCCAATTCTTCCCATTCCCATTGAAACTTTTCAAATCCCTCTCAAAATTGTGGAAATTCTGTTGAAGCTTTTAAAATTCTCTCTAGAATTTTCAAAATCCATGTCCACATGTTTACAATTTCACGTCAAAAATGGCTAAAATTCCAGTTGAAATTTTTTCAAAGTCCCTGAAAAATTTTCCAATTTTTGTCCCAATTCTTCCCATTCCCATTGAAACTTTTCAAATCCCTCTCAAATTGTTGAAATTCTGTTGAAGCTTTTAAAATTCTCTCTAGAATTTTCAAAATCCATGTCCACATGTTTACAATTTCACGTCAAAAAATGGCTAAAATTCCAGTTGAAATTTTTTCAAAGTCCCTGAAAAATTTTCCAATTTTTGTCCCAATTCTTCCCATTCCCATTGAATCTTTTCAAATCCCTCTCAAAATTGTGGAAATTCTCTTGAAGCTTTTAAAATTCTCTCTAGAATTTTCAAAATCCATGTCCACATGTTTACAATTTCACGTCAAAAAATGGCTAAAATTCCAGTTGAAATTTTTCAAAGTCCCTTCAAAATTTTCCAATTTTTGTCCCAATTCTTCCCATTCCCATTGAAACTTTTCAAATCCCTCTCAAAATTGTTGAAATTCTGTTGAAGCTTTTAAAATTCTCTCTAGAATTTTCAAAATCCATGGCCACATGTTTACAATTTCACGTCAAAAAATGGCTAAAATTCCAGTTGAAATTTTTTCAAAGTCCCTGAAAAATTTTCCAATTTTTGTCCCAATTCTTCCCATTCCCATTGAAACTTTTCAAATCCCTCTCAAAATTGTGGAAATTCTGTTGAAGCTTTTAAAATTCTCTCTAGAATTTTCAAAATCCATGTCCACATGTTTACAATTTCACGTCAAAAAATGGCTAAAATTCAGTTGAAATTTTTTCAAAGTCCCTGAAAAATTTTCCAATTTTTGTCCCAATTCTTCCCATTCCCATTGAAACTTTTCAAATCCCTCTCAAAATTGTTGAAATTCTGATGAAGCTTTTAAAATTCTCTCTAGAATTTTCAAAATCCATGGCCACATGTTTACAATTTCACGTCAAAAAATTGCTAAAATTCCAGTTGAAATTTTTTCAAAGTCCCTTAAAAATTTTCCAATTTTTGTCCCAATTCTTCCCATTCCCATTGAAACTTTTCAAATCCCTCTCAAAATTGTTGAAATTCTGTTGAAGCTTTTAAAATTCTCTCTAGAATTTTCAAAATCCATGTCCACATGTTTACAATTTCACGTCAAAAATTGCTAAAATTCCAGTTGAAATTTTTTCAAAGTCCCTGAAAAATTTTCCAATTTTTGTCCCAATTCTTCCCATTCCCATTGAAACTTTTCAAATCCCTCTCAAAATTGTTGAAATTCTGTTGAAGCTTTTAAAATTCTCTCTAGAATTTTCAAAATCCATGTCCACATGTTTACAATTTCACGTCAAAAAATGGCTAAAATTCAGTTGAAATTTTTTCAAAGTCCCTGAAAAATTTTCCAATTTTTGTCCCAATTCTTCCCATTCCCATTGAAACTTTTCAAATCCCTCTCAAAATTGTTGAAATTCTGTTGAAGCTTTTAAAATTCTCTCTAGAATTTCAAAATCCATGGCCACATGTTTACAATTTCACGTCAAAAAATGGCTAAAATTCCAGTTGCAATTTTTTCAAAGTCCCTGAAAAATTTTCCAATTTTGTCCCAATTCTTCCCATTCCCATTGAAACTTTTCAAATCCCTCTCAAAATTGTTGAAATTCTGTTGAAGCTTTTAAAATTCTCTCTAGAATTTTCAAAATCCATGTCCACATGTTTACAATTTCACGTCAAAAAATGGCTAAAATTCCAGTTGAAATTTTTTCAAAGTCCCTGAAAAATTTTCCAATTTTTGTCCCAATTCTTCCCATTCCCATTGAAACTTTTCAAATCCTCTCAAAATTGTTGAAATTCTCTTGAAGCTTTTAAAATTCTCTCTAGAATTTTCAAAATCCATGGCCACATGTTTACAATTTCACGTCAAAAAATGGCTAAAATTCCAGTTGAAATTTTTTCAAAGTCCCTGAAAAATTTTCCAATTTTTGTCCCAATTCTTCCCATTCCCATTGAAACTTTTCAAATCCCTCTCAAAATTGTTGAAATTCTCTTGAAGCTTTTAAAATTCTCTCTAGAATTTTCAAAATCCATGTCCACATGTTTACAATTTCACGTCAAAAAATTGCTAAAATTCCAGCTGAAATTTTTTCAAAGTCCCTGAAAAATTTTCCAATTTTTGTCCCAATTCTTCCCATTCCCATTGAAACTTTTCAATCCCTCTCAAAATTGTTGAAATTCTGTTGAAGCTTTTAAAATTCTCTCTAGAATTTTCAAAATCCATGTCCACATGTTTACAATTTCACGTCAAAAATGGCTAAAATTCAGTTGAAATTTTTTCAAAGTCCCTGAAAAATTTTCCAATTTTTGTCCCAATTCTTCCCATTCCCATTGAAACTTTTCAAATCCCTCTCAAAATTGTTGAAATTCTCTTGAAGCTTTTAAAATTCTCTCTAGAATTTTCAAAATCCATGGCCACATGTTTACAATTTCACGTCAAAAAATGGCTAAAATTCCAGTTGCAATTTTTTCAAAGTCCCCTGAAAAATTTTCCAATTTTTGTCCCAATTCTTCCCATTCCCATTGAAACTTTTCAAATCCCTCTCAAAATTGTTGAAATTCTGTTGAAGCTTTTTAAAATTCTCTCTAGAATTTTCAAAATCCATGGCCACATGTTTACAATTTCACGTCAAAAAATGGCTAAAAATTCCAGTTGAAATTTTTCAAAGTCCCTGAAAAATTTTCCAATTTTTGTCCCAATTCTTCCCATTCCCATTGAAACTTTTCAAATCCCTCTCAAAATTGTTGAAATTCTCTTGAAGCTTTTAAAATTCTCTCTAGAATTTTCAAAATCCATGTCCACATGTTTACAATTTCACGTCAAAAAATGGCTAAAATTCCAGTTGAAATTTTTTCAAAGTCGTCCCTTAAAAATTTTCCAATTTTTGTCCCAATTCTTCCCATTCCCATTGAAACTTTTCAAATCCCTCTCAAAATTGTTGAAATTCTCTTGAAGCTTTTAAAATTCTCTCTAGAATTTTCAAAATCCATGTCCACATGTTTACAATTTCACGTCAAAAAATGGCTAAAATTCCAGTTGAAATTTTTTCAAAGTCCCTGAAAAATTTTCCAATTTTTGTCCCAATTCTTCCCATTCCCATTGAAACTTTTCAAATCCCTCTCAAAATTGTTGAAATTCTGTTGAAGCTTTTAAAATTCTCTCTAGAATTTTCAAAATCCATGTCCACATGTTTACAATTTCACGTCAAAAAATGGCTAAAATTCCAGTTGAAATTTTTTCAAAGTCCCTGAAAAATTTTCCAATTTTTGTCCCAATTCTTCCCATTCCCATTGAAACTTTTCAAATCCCTCTCAAAATTGTTGAAATTCTCTTGAAGCTTTTAAAATTCTCTCTAGAATTTTCAAAATCCATGTCCACATGTTTACAATTTCACGTCAAAAAATGGCTAAAATTCCAGTTGAAATTTTTTCAAAGTCCCTGAAAAATTTTCCAATTTTTGTCCCAATTCTTCCCATTCCCATTGAAACTTTTCAAATCCCTCTCAAAATTGTTGAAATTCTCTTGAAGCTTTTAAAATTCTCTCTAGAATTTTCAAAATCCATGTCCACATGTTTACAATTTCACGTCAAAAAACTGCTAAAATTCCAGCTGAAATTTTTTCAAAGTCCCTGAAAAATTTTCCAATTTTTGTCCCAATTCTTCCCATTCCCATTGAAACTTTTCAAATCCCTCTCAAAATTGTTGAAATTCTCTTGAAGCTTTTAAAATTCTCTCTAGAATTTTCAAAATCCATGGCCACATGTTTACAATTTCACATAAAAAAATGGCTAAAATTCCAGTTGAAATTTTTTCAAAGTCCCTTAAAAATTTTCCAATTTTTGTCCCAATTCTTCCCATTCCCATTGAAACTTTTCAAATCCCTCTCAAAATTGTTGAAATTCTGTTGAAGCTTTTAAAATTCTCTCTAGAATTTTCAAAGTCCATGGCCACATGTTTACAATTTCACATTAAAAAATGGCTAAAATTCCAGTTGAAATTTTTTCAAAGTCCCTGAAAAATTTTCCAATTTTTGTCCCAATTCTTCCCATTCCCATTGAAACTTTTCAAATCCCTCTCAAAATTCTTTTAATTCTGTTGAAGCTTTTAAAATTCTCTCTAGAATTTTCAAAATCCATGTCCACATGTTTACAATTTCACGTCAAAAAATGGCTAAAATTCCAGTTGAAATTTTTTCAAAGTCCCTGAAAAATTTTCCAATTTTTGTCCCAATTCTTCCCATTCCCATTGAAACTTTTCAAATCCCTCTCAAAATTGTTGAAATTCTGTTGAAGCTTTTAAAATTCTCTCTAGAATTTTCAAAATCCATGTCCACATGTTTACAATTTCACGTCAAAAAATGGCTAAAATTCCAGTTGAAATTTTTTCAAAGTCCCTGAAAAATTTTCCAATTTTTGTCCCAATTCTTCCCATTCCCATTGAAACTTTTCAAATCCCTCTCAAAATTGTTGAAATTCTCTTGAAGCTTTTAAAATTCTCTCTAGAATTTTCAAAATCCATGTCCACATGTTTACAATTTCACGTCAAAAAATGGCTAAAATTCCAGTTGAAATTTTTTCAAAGTCCCTGAAAAATTTTCCAATTTTTGTCCCAATTCTTCCCATTCCCATTGAAACTTTTCAAATCCCTCTCAAAATTGTTGAAATTCTCTTGAAGCTTTTAAAATTCTCTCTAGAATTTTCAAAATCCATGTCCACATGTTTACAATTTCACGTCAAAAAACTGCTAAAATTCCAGCTGAAATTTTTTCAAAGTCCCTGAAAAATTTTCCAATTTTTGTCCCAATTCTTCCCATTCCCATTGAAACTTTTCAAATCCCTCTCAAAATTGTTGAAATTCTCTTGAAGCTTTTAAAATTCTCTCTAGAATTTTCAAAATCCATGGCCACATGTTTACAATTTCACATAAAAAAATGGCTAAAATTCCAGTTGAAATTTTTTCAAAGTCCCTTAAAAATTTTCCAATTTTTGTCCCAATTCTTCCCATTCCCATTGAAACTTTTCAAATCCCTCTCAAAATTGTTGAAATTCTGTTGAAGCTTTTAAAATTCTCTCTAGAATTTTCAAAGTCCATGGCCACATGTTTACAATTTCACATTAAAAAATGGCTAAAATTCCAGTTGAAATTTTTTCAAAGTCCCTGAAAAATTTTCCAATTTTTGTCCCAATTCTTCCCATTCCCATTGAAACTTTTCAAATCCCTCTCAAAATTCTTTTAATTCTGTTGAAGCTTTTAAAATTCTCTCTAGAATTTTCAAAATCCATGTCCACATGTTTACAATTTCACGTCAAAAAATGGCTAAAATTCCAGTTGAAATTTTTTCAAAGTCCCTTAAAAATTTTCCAATTTTTGTCCCAATTCTTCCCATTCCCATTGAAACTTTTCAAATCCCTCTCAAAATTGTTGAAATTCTCTTGAAGCTTTTAAAATTCTCTCTAGAATTTTCAAAATCCATGTCCAGATGTTTACAATTTCACGTCAAAAAATGGCTAAAATTCCAGTTGAAATTTTTTCAAAGTCCCTGAAAAATTTTCCAATTTTTGTCCCAATTATTCCCATTCCCATTGAAACTTTTCAAATCCCTCTCAAAATTGTGGAAATTCTGTTGAAGCTTTTAAAATTCTCTCTAGAATTTTCAAAATCCATGGCCACATGTTTACAATTTCACGTCAAAAAATGGCTAAAATTCCAGTTGAAATTTTTTCAAAGTCCCTTAAAAATTTTCCAATTTTTGTCCCAATTCTTCCCATTCCCATTGAAACTTTTCAAATCCCTCTCAAAATTGTTGAAATTCTCTTGAAGCTTTTAAAATTCTCTCTAGAATTTTCAAAATCCATGTCCACATGTTTACAATTTCACGTCAAAAAATTGCTAAAATTCCAGTTGAAATTTTTTCAAAGTCCCTGAAAAATTTTCCAATTTTTGTCCCAATTCTTCCCATTCCCATTGAAACTTTTCAAATCCCTCTCAAAATTGTTGAAATTCTGTTGAAGCTTTTAAAATTCTCTCTAGAATTTTCAAAATCCATGGCCACATGTTTACAATTTCACGTCAAAAAATTGCTAAAATTCCAGTTGAAATTTTTTCAAAGTCCCTGAAAAATTTTCCAATTTTTGTCCCAATTCTTCCCATTCCCATTGAAACTTTTCAAATCCCTCTCAAAATTGTTGAAATTCTCTTGAAGCTTTTAAAATTCTCTCTAGAATTTTCAAAATCCATGTCCACATGTTTACAATTTCACGTCAAAAAATGGCTAAAATTCCAGTTGAAATTTTTTCAAAGTCCCTGAAAAATTTTCCAATTTTTGTCCCAATTCTTCCCATTCCCATTGAAACTTTTCAAATCCCTCTCAAAATTGTTGAAATTCTCTTGAAGCTTTTAAAATTCTCTCTAGAATTTTCAAAATCCATGTCCACATGTTTACAATTTCACATTAAAAAATGGCTAAAATTCCAGTTGAAATTTTTTCAAAGTCCCTGAAAAATTTTCCAATTTTTGTCCCAATTCTTCCCATTCCCATTGAAACTTTTCAAATCCCTCTCAAAATTGTTTTAATTCTGTTGAAGCTTTTAAAATTCTCTCTAGAATTTTCAAAATCCATGTCCACATGTTTACAATTTCACGTCAAAAAATGGCTAAAATTCCAGTTGAAATTTTTTCAAAGTCCCTTAAAAATTTTCCAATTTTTGTCCCAATTCTTCCCATTCCCATTGAAACTTTTCAAATCCCTCTCAAAATTGTTGAAATTCTGTTGAAGCTTTTAAAATTCTCTCTAGAATTTTCAAAATCCATGTCCAGATGTTTACAATTTCACGTCAAAAAATGGCTAAAATTCCAGTTGAAATTTTTTCAAAGTCCCTTCAAAATTTTCCCATTTTTGTCCCAATTATTCCCATTCCCATTGAAACTTTTCAAATCCCTCTCAAAACTGTGGAAATTCTGTTGAAGCTTTTAAAATTCTCTCTAGAATTTTCAAAATCCATGTCCACATGTTTACAATTTCACGTCAAAAAATGGCTAAAATTCCAGTTGCAATTTTTTCAAAGTCCCTTAAAAATTTTCCAATTTTTGTCCCAATTCTTCCCATTCCCATTGAAACTTTTCAAATCCCTCTCAAAATTGTTGAAATTCTGTTGAAGCTTTTAAAATTCTCTCTAGAATTTTCAAAATCCATGTCCACATGTTTACAATTTCACGTCAAAAAATGGCTAAAATTCCAGTTGAAATTTTTTCAAAGTCCCTGAAAAATTTTCCAATTTTTGTCCCAATTCTTCCCATTCCCATTGAAACTTTTCAAATCCCTCTCAAAATTGTTGAAATTCTCTTGAAGCTTTTAAAATTCTCTCTAGAATTTTCAAAATCCATGTCCACATGTTTACAATTTCACGTCAAAAAATGGCTAAAATTCCAGTTGAAATTTTTTCAAAGTCCCTGAAAAATTTTCCAATTTTTGTCCCAATTCTTCCCATTCCCATTGAAACTTTTCAAATCCCTCTCAAAATTGTAGAAATTCTGTTGACGCTTTTAAAATTCTCTCTAGAATTTTCAAAATCCATGTCCACATGTTTACAATTTCACGTCAAAAAATGGCTAAAATTCCAGTTGAAATTTTGTCAAAGTCCCTGAAAAATTTTCCAATTTTTGTCCCAATTCTTCCCATTCCCATTGAAACTTTTCAAATCCCTCTCAAAATTGTTGAAATTCTGTTGAAGCTTTTAAAATTCTCTCTAGAATTTTCAAAATCCATGTCCACATGTTTACAATTTCACATAAAAAAATGGCTAAAATTCCAGTTGAAATTTTTTCAAAGTCCCTGAAAAATTTTCCAATTTTTGTCCCAATTCTTCCCATTCCCATTGAAACTTTTCAAATCCCTCTCAAAATTGTTGAAATTCTCTTGAAGCTTTTAAAATTCTCTCTAGAATTTTCAAAATCCATGTCCACATGTTTACAATTTCACGTCAAAAAATGGCTAAAATTCCAGTTGAAATTTTTTCAAAGTCCCTTAAAAATTTTCCAATTTTCGTCCCAATTCTTCCCATTCCCATTGAAACTTTTCAAATCCCTCTCAAAACTGTTGAAATCCTATTGGAAGTTTGAAACTTCTCTCTAGAAATTTCAAAATCCACGTCAAAATGTTTACAATTTCACGTCAAAAAATTGCTAAAATTCCAGTTGAAATTTTTTCAAAGTCCCTTAAAAATTTTCCAATTTTTGTCCCAATTCTTCCCATTCCCATTGAAACTTTTCAAATCCCTCTCAAAATTGTTGAAATTCTGTTGAAGCTTTTAAAATTCTCTCTAGAATTTTCAAAATCCATGTCCACTTGTTTACAATTTCACGTCAAAAAATGGCTAAAATTCCAGTTGAAATTTTTTCAAAGTCCCTGAAAAATTTTCCAATTTTTGTCCCAATTCTTCCCATTCCCATTGAAACTTTTCAAATCCCTCTCAAAATTGTTGAAATTCTGTTGAAGCTTTTAAAATTCTCTCTAGAATTTTCAAAATCCATGGCCACATGTTTACAATTTCACGTCAAAAAATGGCTAAAATCCCAGTTGAAATTTTTTCAAAGTCCCTTCAAAATTTTCCAATTTTTGTCCCAATTCTTCCCATTCCCATTGAAACTTTTCAAATCCCTCTCAAAATTGTTGAAATTCTGTTGAAGCTTTTAAAATTCTCTCTAGAATTTTCAAAATCCATGTCCACATGTTTACAATTTCACGTCAAAAAATTGCTAAAATTCCAGTTGAAATTTTTTCAAAGTCCCTTAAAAAATTTCCAATTTTTGTCCCAATTCTTCCCATTCCCATTGAATCTTTTCAAATCCCTCTCAAAATTGTTGAAATTCTGTTGAAGCTTTTAAAATTCTCTCTAGAATTTTCAAAATCCATGTCCACATGTTTACAATTTCACGTCAAAAAATTGCTAAAATTCCAGTTGAAATTTTTTCAAAGTCCCTTAAAAATTTTCCAATTTTTGTCCCAATTCTTCCCATTCCCATTGAAACTTTTCAAATCCCTCTCAAAATTGTTGAAATTCTGTTGAAGCTTTTAAAATTCTCTCTAGAATTTTCAAAATCCATGTCCACATGTTTACAATTTCACGTCAAAAAATGGCTAAAATTCCAGTTGAAATTTTTTCAAAGTCCCTGAAAAATTTTCCAATTTTTGTCCCAATTCTTCCCATTCCCATTGAAACTTTTCAAATCCCTCTCAAAATTGTTGAAATTCTCTTGAAGCTTTTAAAATTCTCTCTAGAATTTTCAAAATCCATGGCCACATGTTTACAATTTCACGTCAAAAAATTGCTAAAATTCCAGTTGAAATTTTTTCAAAGTCCCTGAAAAATTTTCCAATTTTTGTCCCAATTCTTCCCATTCCCATTGAAACTTTTCAAATCCCTCTCAAAATTGTTGAAATTCTGTTGAAGCTTTTAAAATTCTCTCTAGAATTTTCAAAATCCATGGCCACATGTTTACAATTTCACGTCAAAAAATTGCTAAAATTCCAGTTGAAATTTTTTCAAAGTCCCTGAAAAATTTTCCAATTTTTGTCCCAATTCTTCCCATTCCCATTGAAACTTTTCAAATCCCTCTCAAAATTGTTGAAATTCTGTTGAAGCTTTTAAAATTCTCTCTAGAATTTTCAAAATCCATGTCCACATGTTTACAATTTCACGTCAAAAAATGGCTAAAATTCCAGTTGAAATTTTTTCAAAGTCCCTGAAAAATTTTCCAATTTTTGTCCCAATTCTTCCCATTCCCATTGAAACTTTTCAAATCCCTCTCAAAATTGTTGAAATTCTCTTGAAGCTTTTAAAATTCTCTCTAGAATTTTCAAAATCCATGTCCACATGTTTACAATTTCACATTAAAAAATGGCTAAAATTCCAGTTGAAATTTTTTCAAAGTCCCTTAAAAATTTTCCAATTTTTGTCCCAATTCTTCCCATTCCCATTGAAACTTTTCAAATCCCTCTCAAAATTGTTGAAATTCTGTTGAAGCTTTTAAAATTCTCTCTAGAATTTTCAAAATCCATGGCCACATGTTTACAATTTCACGTCAAAAAATGGCTAAAATTCCAGTTGAAATTTTTTCAAAGTCCCTGAAAAATTTTCCAATTTTTGTCCCAATTCTTCCCATTCCCATTGAAACTTTTCAAATCCCTCTCAAAATTGTTGAAATTCTCTTGAAGCTTTTAAAATTCTCTCTAGAATTTTCAAAATCCATGTCCACTTGTTTACAATTTCACGTCAAAAAATGGCTAAAATTCCAGTTGAAATTTTTTCAAAGTCCCTGAAAAATTTTCCAATTTTTGTCCCAATTCTTCCCATTCCCATTGAAACTTTTCAAATCCCTCTCAAAATTGTTGAAATTCTGTTGAAGCTTTTAAAATTCTCTCTAGAATTTTCAAAATCCATGGCCACATGTTTACAATTTCACGTCAAAAAATGGCTAAAATCCCAGTTGAAATTTTTTCAAAGTCCCTTCAAAATTTTCCAATTTTTGTCCCAATTCTTCCCATTCCCATTGAAACTTTTCAAATCCCTCTCAAAATTGTTGAAATTCTGTTGAAGCTTTTAAAATTCTCTCTAGAATTTTCAAAATCCATGTCCACATGTTTACAATTTCACGTCAAAAAATTGCTAAAATTCCAGTTGAAATTTTTTCAAAGTCCCTTAAAAAATTTCCAATTTTTGTCCCAATTCTTCCCATTCCCATTGAATCTTTTCAAATCCCTCTCAAAATTGTTGAAATTCTGTTGAAGCTTTTAAAATTCTCTCTAGAATTTTCAAAATCCATGTCCACATGTTTACAATTTCACGTCAAAAAATTGCTAAAATTCCAGTTGAAATTTTTTCAAAGTCCCTTAAAAATTTTCCAATTTTTGTCCCAATTCTTCCCATTCCCATTGAAACTTTTCAAATCCCTCTCAAAATTGTTGAAATTCTCTTGAAGCTTTTAAAATTCTCTCTAGAATTTTCAAAATCCATGTCCACATGTTTACAATTTCACGTCAAAAAATGGCTAAAATTCCAGTTGAAATTTTTTCAAAGTCCCTGAAAAATTTTCCAATTTTTGTCCCAATTCTTCCCATTCCCATTGAAACTTTTCAAATCCCTCTCAAAATTGTTGAAATTCTCTTGAAGCTTTTAAAATTCTCTCTAGAATTTTCAAAATCCATGGCCACATGTTTACAATTTCACATAAAAAAATGGCTAAAATTCCAGTTGAAATTTTTTCAAAGTCCCTGAAAAATTTTCCAATTTTTGTCCCAATTCTTCCCATTCCCATTGAAACTTTTCAAATCCCTCTCAAAATTGTTGAAATTCTCTTGAAGCTTTTAAAATTCTCTCTAGAATTTTCAAAATCCATGTCCACATGTTTACAATTTCACGTCAAAAAATTGCTAAAATTCCAGTTGAAATTTTTTCAAAGTCCCTTAAAAATTTTCCAATTTTCGTCCCAATTCTTCCCATTCCCATTGAAACTTTTCAAATCCCTCTCAAAACTGTTGAAATCCTATTGGAAGTTTGAAACTTCTCTCTAGAAATTTCAAAATCCACGTCAAAATGTTTACAATTTCACGTCAAAAAATTGCTAAAATTCCAGTTGAAATTTTTTCAAAGTCCCTTAAAAATTTTCCAATTTTTGTCCCAATTCTTCCCATTCCCATTGAAACTTTTCAAATCCCTCTCAAAATTGTTGAAATTCTCTTGAAGCTTTTAAAATTCTCTCTAGAATTTTCAAAATCCATGGCCACATGTTTACAATTTCACGTCAAAAAATGGCTAAAATTCCAGTTGAAATTTTTTCAAAGTCCCTTAAAAATTTTCCAATTTTTGTCCCAATTCTTCCCATTCCCATTGAAACTTTTCAAATCCCTCTCAAAATTGTTGAAATTCTGTTGAAGCTTTTAAAATTCTCTCTAGAATTTTCAAAATCCATGTCCACATGTTTACAATTTCACGTCAAAAAATGGCTAAAATTCCAGTTGAAATTTTTTCAAAGTCCCTTCAAAATTTTCCAATTTTTGTCCCAATTCTTCCCATTTCCATTGAATCTTTTCAAATCCCTCTCAAAATTGTTGAAATTCTCTTGAAGCTTTTAAAATTCTCTCTGGAATTTTCAAAATCCATGGCCACATGTTTACAATTTCACATAAAAAAATGGCTAAAATTCCAGTTGAAATTTTTTCAAAGTCCCTGAAAAATTTTCCAATTTTTGTCCCAATTCTTCCCATTCCCATTGAAACTTTTCAAATCCCTCTCAAAATTGTTGAAATTCTATTGAAGCTTTTAAAATTCTCTCTAGAATTTTCAAAATCCATGTCCACATGTTTACAATTTCACATCAAAAAATTGCTAAAATTCCAGTTGAAATTTTTTCAAAGTCCCTTAAAAATTTTCCAATTTTTGTCCCAATTCTTCCCATTCCCATTGAAACTTTTCAAATCCCTCTCAAAATTGTTGAAATTCTCTAGAAGCTTTTAAAATTCTCTCTAGAATTTTCAAAATCCACTTCAACATGTTTACAATTTCACGTCAAAATTGCTAAAATTCCAGTTGAAATTTTTTAAAAGTCCCTGAAAAATTTTCCAATTTTCGTCCCAATTCTTCCCATTCCCATTGAAACTTTTCAAATCCCTCTCAAAATTGTTGAAATTCTCTTGAAGCTTTTAAAATTCTCTCTAGAATTTTCAAAATCCATGGCCACATGTTTACAATTTCACGTCAAAAAATGGCTAAAATTCCAGTTGAAATTTTTTCAAAGTCCCTTAAAAATTTTCCAATTTTCGTCCCAATTCTTCCCATTCCCATTGAAACTTTTCAAATCCCTCTCAAAACTGTTGAAATCCTATTGGAAGTTTGAAACTTCTCTCTAGAAATTTCAAAATCCACGTCAAAATGTTTACAATTTCACGTCAAAAAATTGCTAAAATTCCAGTTGAAATTTTTTCAAAGTCCCTTAAAAATTTTCCAATTTTTGTCCCAATTCTTCCCATTCCCATTGAAACTTTTCAAATCCCTCTCAAAATTGTTGAAATTCTATTGAAGCTTTTAAAATTCTCTCTAGAATTTTCAAAATCCATGTCCACTTGTTTACAATTTCACGTCAAAAAATGGCTAAAATTCCAGTTGAAATTTTTTCAAAGTCCCTGAAAAATTTTCCAATTTTTGTCCCAATTCTTCCCATTCCCATTGAAACTTTTCAAATCCCTCTCAAAATTGTTGAAATTCTGTTGAAGCTTTTAAAATTCTCTCTAGAATTTTCAAAATCCATGGCCACATGTTTACAATTTCACGTCAAAAAATGGCTAAAATCCCAGTTGAAATTTTTTCAAAGTCCCTTCAAAATTTTCCAATTTTTGTCCCAATTCTTCCCATTCCCATTGAAACTTTTCAAATCCCTCTCAAAATTGTTGAAATTCTGTTGAAGCTTTTAAAATTCTCTCTAGAATTTTCAAAATCCATGTCCACATGTTTACAATTTCACGTCAAAAAATGGCTAAAATTCCAGTTGAAATTTTTTCAAAGTCCCTTAAAAAATTTCCAATTTTTGTCCCAATTCTTCCCATTCCCATTGAATCTTTTCAAATCCCTCTCAAAATTGTTGAAATTCTGTTGAAGCTTTTAAAATTCTCTCTAGAGTTTTCAAAATCCATGTCCACATGTTTACAATTTCACGTCAAAAAATTGCTAAAATTCCAGTTGAAATTTTTTCAAAGTCCCTTAAAAATTTTCCAATTTTTGTCCCAATTCTTCCCATTCCCATTGAAACTTTTCAAATCCCTCTCAAAATTGTTGAAATTCTGTTGAAGCTTTTAAAATTCTCTCTAGAATTTTCAAAATTTATGTCCACATGTTTACAATTTCACGTCAAAAAATTGCTAAAATTCCAGTTGAAATTTTTTCAAAGTCCCTGAAAAATTTTCCAATTTTTGTCCCAATTCTTCCCATTCCCATTGAAACTTTTCAAATCCCTCTCAAAATTGTTGAAATTCTCTTGAAGCTTTTAAAATTCTCTCTAGAATTTTCAAAATCCATGGCCACATGTTTACAATTTCACGTCAAAAAATGGCTAAAATTCCAGTTGAAATTTTTTCAAAGTCCCTTAAAAATTTTCCAATTTTTGTCCCAATTCTTCCCATTCCCATTGAAACTTTTCAAATCCCTCTCAAAATTGTTGAAATTCTGTTGAAGCTTTTAAAATTCTCTCTAGAATTTTCAAAATCCATGTCCACATGTTTACAATTTCACGTCAAAAAATGGCTAAAATTCCAGTTGAAATTTTTTCAAAGTCCCTTCAAAATTTTCCAATTTTTGTCCCAATTCTTCCCATTCCCATTGAAACTTTTCAAATCCCTCTCAAAATTGTTGAAATTCTCTTGAAGCTTTTAAAATTCTCTCTGGAATTTTCAAAATCCATGGCCACATGTTTACAATTTCACATAAAAAAATGGCTAAAATTCCAGTTGAAATTTTTTCAAAGTCCCTGAAAAATTTTCCAATTTTTGTCCCAATTCTTCCCATTCCCATTGAAACTTTTCAAATCCCTCTCAAAATTGTTGAAATTCTATTGAAGCTTTTAAAATTCTCTCTAGAATTTTCAAAATCCATGTCCACATGTTTACAATTTCACGTCAAAAAATGGCTAAAATTCCAGTTGAAATTTTTTCAAAGTCCCTTAAAAAATTTTCCAATTTTTGTCCCAATTCTTCCCATTCCCATTGAAACTTTTCAAATCCCTCTCAAAATTGTTGAAATTCTCTAGAAGCTTTTAAAATTCTCTCTAGAATTTTCAAAATCCACTTCAACATGTTTACAATTTCACGTCAAAATTGCTAAAATTCCAGTTGAAATTTTTTCAAAGTCCCTGAAAAAATTTTCCAATTTTCGTCCCAATTCTTCCCATTCCCATTGAAACTTTTCAAATCCCTCTCAAAATTGTTGAAATTCTCTAGAAGCTTTTAAAATTCTCTCTAGAATTTTCAAAATCCATGGCCACATGTTTACAATTTCACGTCAAAAAATTGCTAAAATTCCAGTTGAAATTTTTTCAAAGTCCCTTAAAAATTTTCCAATTTTTGTCCCAATTCTTCCCATTCCCATTGAAACTTTTCAAATCCCTCTCAAAATTGTTGAAATTCTATTGAAGCTTTTAAAATTCTCTCTAGAATTTTCAAAATCCATGTCCACATGTTTACAATTTCACCTAAAAAAATTGCTAAAATTCCAGTTGAAATTTTTTCAAAGTCCCTTAAAAATTTTCCAATTTTTGTCCCAATTCTTCCCATTCCCATTGAAACTTTTCAAATCCCTCTCAAAATTGTTGAAATTCTCTTGAAGCTTTTAAAATTCTCTCTAGAATTTTCAAAATCCATGTCCACATGTTTACAATTTCACGTCAAAAAATGGCTAAAATTTCAGTTGAAATTTTTTCAAAATCCCTTAAAAATTTTCCAATTTTTGTCCCAATTCTTCCCATTCCCATTGAAACTTTTCAAATCCCTCTCAAAACTGTTGAAATTCTGTTGAAGCTTTTAAAATTCTCTCTAGAATTTTCAAAATCCATGTCCACATGTTTACAATTTCACGTCAAAAAATGGCTAAAATTCCAGTTGAAATTTTTTCAAAGTCCCTGAAAATTTTCCCATTTTTGTCCCAATTCTTCCCATTCCCATTGAAACTTTTCAAATCCCTCTCAAAATTGTTGAAATTCTGTTGAAGCTTTTAAAATTCTCTCTAGAATTTTCAAAATCCATGGCCACATGTTTACAATTTCACGTCAAAAAATGGCTAAAATTCCAGTTGAAATTTTTTCAAAGTCCCTGAAAAATTTTCCAATTTTTGTCCCAATTCTTCCCATTCCCATTGAAACTTTTCAAATCCCTCTCAAAATTGTTGAAATTCTGTTGAAGCTTTTAAAATTCTCTCTAGAATTTTCAAAATCCATGTCCACATGTTTACAATTTCACGTCAAAAAATGGCTAAAATTCCAGTTGAAATTTTTTCAAAGTCCCTGAAAAATTTTCCAATTTTTGTCCCAATTCTTCCCATTCCCATTGAAACTTTTCAAATCCCTCTCAAAATGGATGAAATTCTCTTGAAGCTTTTAAAATTCTCTCTAGAATTTTCAAAATCCATGGCCACATGTTTACAATTTCACGTCAAAAAATGGCTAAAATTCCAGTTGAAATTTTTTCAAAGTCCCTGAAAAATTTTCCAATTTTTGTCCCAATTCTTCCCATTCCCATTGAAACTTTTCAAATCCCTCTCAAAATTGTTGAAATTCTATTGAAGCTTTTAAAATTCTCTCTAGAATTTTCAAAATCCATGTCCACATGTTTACAATTTCACGTCAAAAAATTGCTAAAATTCCAGTTGAAATTTTTTCAAAGTCCCTTAAAAATTTTCCAATTTTTGTCCCAATTCTTCCCATTCCCATTGAAACTTTTCAAATCCCTCTCAAAATTGTTGAAATTCTCTAGAAGCTTTTAAAATTCTCTCTAGAATTTTCAAAATCCACTTCAACATGTTTACAATTTCACGTCAAAATTGCTAAAATTCCAGTTGAAATTTTTTAAAAGTCCCTTAAAAATTTTCCAATTTTCGTCCCAATTCTTCCCATTCCCATTGAAACTTTTCAAATCCCTCTCAAAATTGTTGAAATTCTGTTGAAGCTTTTAAAATTCTCTCTAGAATTTTCAAAATCCATGTCCACATGTTTACAATTTCACGTCAAAAAATTGCTAAAATTCCAGTTGAAATTTTTTCAAAGTCCCTTAAAAATTTTCCAATTTTTGTCCCAATTCTTCCCATTCCCATTGAAACTTTTCAAATCCCTCTCAAATTGTTGAAATTGTATTGAAGCTTTTAAAACTCTCTCTAAAATTTTCAAAATCCATGTCCACATGTTTACAATTTCACCTAAAAAAATTGCTAAAATTCCAGTTGAAATTTTTTCAAAGTCCCTTAAAAATTTTCCAATTTTTGTCCCAATTCTTCCCATTACCATTGAAACTTTTCAAATCCCTCTCAAAATTGTTGAAATTCTCTTGAAGCTTTTAAAATTCTCTCTAGAATTTTCAAAATCCATGGCCACATGTTTACAATTTCACGTCAAAAAATGGCTAAAATTCCAGTTGAAATTTTTTTCAAAATCCCTTAAAAATTTTCCAATTTTTGTCCCAATTCTTCCCATTCCCATTGAAACTTTTCAAATCCCTCTCAAAAACTGTTGAAATTCTCTTGAAGCTTTTAAAATTCTCTCTAGAATTTTCAAAATCCATGGCCACATGTTTACAATTTCACGTCAAAAAATGGCTAAAATTCCAGTTGAAATTTTTTCAAAGTCCCTTAAAAATTTTCCAATTTTTGTCCCAATTCTTCCCATTCCCATTGAAACTTTTCAAATCCCTCTCAAAACTGTTGAAATCCTATTGAAAGTTTGAAACTTCTCTCTAGAATTTTCAAAATCCATGGCCACATGTTTACAATTTCACGTCAAAATTGCTAAAATTCCAGTTGAAATTTTTTCAAAGTCCCTGAAAAATTTCCAATTTTTGTCCCAATTCTTCCCATTCCCATTGAAACTTTTCAAATCCCTCTCAAAATTGTTGAAATTCTGTTGAAGCTTTTAAAATTCTCTCTAGAATTTTCAAAATCCATGGCCACATGTTTACAATTTCACGTCAAAAAATTGCTAAATTCCAGTTGAAATTTTTTCAAAGTCCCTTAAAAATTTTCCAATTTTTGTCCCAATTCTTCCCATTCCCATGGAAACTTTTCAAATCCCTCTCAAAATTGTTGAAATTCTCTTGAAGCTTTTAAAATTCTCTCTAGAATTTTCAAAAATCCATGGCCACATGTTTACAATTTCACGTCAAAAAATTGCTAAAATTCCAGTTGAAATTTTTTCAAAGTCCCTGAAAAATTTTCCAATTTTTGTCCCAATTCTTCCCATTCCCATTGAAACTTTTCAAATCCCTCTCAAAATTGTTGAAATTCTCTTGAAGCTTTTAAAATTCTCTCTAGAATTTTCAAAATCCATGGCCACATGTTTACAATTTCACGTCAAAAAATGGCTAAAATTCCAGTTGAAATATTTTCAAAGTCCCTTAAAAATTTTCCAATTTTCGTCCCAATTCTTCCCATTCCCATTGAAACTTTTCAAATCCCTCTCAAAACTGTTGAAATCCTATTGGAAGTTTGAAACTTCTCTCTAGAATTTTCAAAATCCACGTCAACATGTTTACAATTTCACGTCAAAATTGCTAAAATTCCAGTTGAAATTTTTTCAAAGTCCCTTAAAAATTTTCCAATTTTTGTCCCAATTCTTCCCATTCCCATTGAAACTTTTCAAATCCCTCTCAAAATGGATGAAATTCTCTTGAAGCTTTTAAAATTCTCTCTAGAATTTTCAAAATCCATGTCCACTTGTTTACAATTTCACGTCAAAAAATGGCTAAAATTCCAGTTGAAATTTTTTCAAAGTCCCTTAAAAATTTTCCAATTTTTTCCCAATTCTTCCCATTCCCATTGAAACTTTTCAAATCCCTCTCAAAATTGTTGAAATTCTGTTGAAGCTTTTAAATTCTCTCTAGAATTTTCAAAATCCATGGCCACATGTTTACAATTTCACGTCAAAAAATGGCTAAAATTCCAGTTGAAATTTTTTCAAAGTCCCTTAAAAATTTCCAATTTTTGTCCCAATTCTTCCCATTCCCATTGAAACTTTTCAAATCCCTCTCAAAATTGTTGAAATTCTCTTGAAGCTTTTAAAATTCTCTCTAGAATTTTCAAAATCCATGGCCACATGTTTACAATTTCACGTCAAAAAATGGCTAAAATTCCAGTTGAAATTTTTTCAAAGTCCCTTAAAAATTTTCCAATTTTTGTCCCAATTCTTCCCATTCCCATTGAAACTTTTCAAATCCCTCTCAAAATTGTTGAAATTCTCTTGAAGCTTTTAAAATTCTCTCTAGAATTTTCAAAATCCATGTCCACATGTTTACAATTTCACATCAAAAAATGGCTAAAATTCCAGTTGAAATTTTTTCAAAGTCCCTTAAAAATTTTCCAATTTTTGTCCCAATTCTTCCCATTCCCATTGAAACTTTTCAAATCCCTCTCAAAATTGTTGAAATTCTCTAGAAGCTTTTAAAATTCTCTCTAGAATTTTCAAAATCCATGGCCACATGTTTACAATTTCACGTCAAAAAATGGCTAAAATTCCAGTTGAAATTTTTTCAAAGTCCCTTAAAAATTTTCCAATTTTTGTCCCAATTCTTCCCATTCCCATTGAAACTTTTCAAATCCCTCTCAAAATTGTTGAAATTCTCTTGAAGCTTTTAAAATTCTCTCTAGAATTTTCAAAATCCATGTCCACATGTTTACAATTTCACGTCAAAATTGCTAAAATTCCAGTTGAAATTTATTCAAAGTCCCTTAAAAATTTCCAATTTTTGTCCCAATTCTTCCCATTCCCATTGAAACTTTTCAAATCCCTCTCAAAATTGTTGAAATTCTGTTGAAGCTTTTAAAATTCTCTCTAGAATTTTCAAAATCCATGGCCACATGTTTACAATTTCACGTCAAAAAATGGCTAAAATTCCAGTTGAAATTTTTTCAAAGTCCCTGAAAAATTTTCCAATTTTTGTCCCAATTCTTCCCATTCCCATTGAAACTTTTCAAATCCCTCTCAAAATTGTTGAAATTCTCTTGAAGCTTTTAAAATTCTCTCTAGAATTTTCAAAATCCATGTCCACATGTTTACAATTTCACGTCAAAAAATGGCTAAAATTCCAGTTGAAAATTTTTCAAAGTCCCTTAAAAATTTTCCAATTTTCGTCCCAATTCTTCCCATTCCCATTGAAACTTTTCAAATCCCTCTCAAAACTGTTGAAATCCTATTGGAAGTTTGAAACTTCTCTCTAGAATTTTCAAATCCACGTCAACATGTTTACAATTTCACGTCAAAATTGCTAAAATTCCAGTTGAAATTTTTTCAAAGTCCCTTAAAAATTTTCCAATTTTTGTCCCAATTCTTCCCATTCCCATTGAAACTTTTCAAATCCCTCTCAAAATGGATGAAATTCTCTTGAAGCTTTTAAAATTCTCTCTAGAATTTTCAAAATCCATGTCCACTTGTTTACAATTTCACGTCAAAAAATGGCTAAAATTCCAGTTGAAATTTTTTCAAAGTCCCTTAAAAATTTTCCAATTTTTGTCCCAATTCTTCCCATTCCCATTGAAACTTTTCAAATCCCTCTCAAAATTGTTGAAATTCTGTTGAAGCTTTTAAATTCTCTCTAGAATTTTCAAAATCCATGGCCACATGTTTACAATTTCACGTCAAAAAATGGCTAAAATTCCAGTTGAAATTTTTTCAAAGTCCCTTAAAAATTTTCCAATTTTTGTCCCAATTCTTCCCATTCCCATTGAAACTTTTCAAATCCCTCTCAAAATTGTTGAAATTCTCTTGAAGCTTTTAAAATTCTCTCTAGAATTTTCAAAATCCATGTCCACATGTTTACAATTTCACGTCAAAAAATGGCTAAAATTCCAGTTGAAATTTTTTCAAAGTCCCTTAAAAATTTTCCAATTTTCGTCCCAATTCTTCCCATTCCCATTGAAACTTTTCAAATCCCTCTCAAAATTGTTGAAATTCTCTTGAATCTTTTAAAATTCTCTCTAGAATTTTCAAAATCCATGTCCACATGTTTACAATTTCACGTCAAAAAATGGCTAAAATTCCAGTTGAAATTTTTTCAAAGTCCCTGAAAAATTTTCCAATTTTTGTCCCAATTCTTCCCATTCCCATTGAAACTTTTCAAATCCCTCTCAAAATTGTTGAAATTCTCTTGAAGCTTTTAAAATTCTCTCTAGAATTTTCAAAATCCATGTCCACATGTTTACAATTTCACGTCAAAATTGCTAAAATTCCAGTTGAAATTTTTTCAAAGTCCCTTAAAAATTTTCCAATTTTTGTCCCAATTCTTCCCATTCCCATTGAAACTTTTCAAATCCCTCTCAAAATTGTTGAAATTCTGTTGAAGCTTTTAAAATTCTCTCTAGAATTTTCAAAATCCATGTCCACATGTTTACAATTTCACGTCAAAAAATGGCTAAAATTCCAGTTGAAATTTTTTCAAAGTCCCTTAAAAATCTTCCAATTTTTGTCCCAATTCTTCCCATTCTCATTGAAACTTTTCAAATCCCTCTCAAAACTGTTGAAATCCTATTGAAAGTTTGAAACTTCTCTCTAGAATTTTCAAAATCCACTTCAACATGTTTACAATTTCACGTCAAAAAATGGCTAAAATTCCAGTTGAAATTTTTTCAAAGTCCCTTAAAAATTTTCCAATTTTTGTCCCAATTCTTCCCATTCCCATTGAAACTTTTCAAATCCCTCTCAAAATTGTTGAAATTCTCTTGAAGCTTTTAAAATTCTCTCTAGAATTTTCAAAATCCACGGCCACATGTTTACAATTTCACATAAAAAAATGGCTAAAATTCCAGTTGAAATTTTTTCAAAGTCCCTTAAAAATTTTCCAATTTTTGTCCCAATTCTTCCCATTCCCATTGAAACTTTTCAAATCCCTCTCAAAATTGTTGAAATTCTGTTGAAGCTTTTAAAATTCTCTCTAGAATTTTCAAAATCCATGTCCACATGTTTACAATTTCACGTCAAAAAATTGCTAAAATTCCAGTTGAAATTTTTTCAAAGTCCCTTCAAAATTTTCCAATTTTTGTCCCAATTCTTCCCATTCCCATTGAAACTTTTCAAATCCCTCTCAAAATTGTTGAAATTCTCTTGAAGCTTTTAAAATTCTCTCTAGAATTTTCAAAATCCATGTCCACATGTTTACAATTTCACGTCAAAAAATGGCTAAAATTCCAGTTGAAATTTTTTCAAAGTCCCTGAAAAATTTTCCAATTTTTGTCCCAATTCTTCCCATTCCCATTGAAACTTTTCAAATCCCTCTCAAAATTGTTGAAATTCTCTTGAAGCTTTTAAAATTCTCTCTAGAATTTTCAAAATCCATGTCCACATGTTTACAATTTCACGTCAAAAAATGGCTAAAATTCCAGTTGAAATTTTTTCAAAGTCCCTGAAAAATTTTCCAATTTTTGTCCCAATTCTTCCCATTCCCATTGAAACTTTTCAAATCCCTCTCAAAATTGTGGAAATTCTGTTGAAGCTTTTAAAATTCTCTCTAGAATTTTCAAAATCCATGTCCACATGTTTACAATTTCACGTCAAAAAATGGCTAAAATTCCAGTTGCAATTTTTTCAAAGTCCCTTAAAAATTTTCCAATTTTTGTCCCAATTCTTCCCATTCCCATTGAAACTTTTCAAATCCCTCTCAAAATTGTTGAAATTCTCTTGAAGCTTTTAAAATTCTCTCTAGAATTTTCAAAATCCATGTCCACATGTTTACAATTTCACGTCAAAAAATGGCTAAAATTCCAGTTGAAATTTTTTCAAAGTCCCTGAAAAATTTTCCAATTTTTGTCCCAATTCTTCCCATTCCCATTGAAACTTTTCAAATCCCTCTCAAAATTGTTGAAATTCTGTTGAAGCTTTTAAAATTCTCTCTAGAATTTTCAAAATCCATGGCCACATGTTTACAATTTCACGTCAAAAAATGGCTAAAATTCCAGTTGAAATTTTTTCAAAGTCCCTTAAAAATTTTCCAATTTTTGTCCCAATTCTTCCCATTCCCATTGAAACTTTTCAAATCCCTCTCAAAATTGTTGAAATTCTGTTGAAGCTTTTAAAATTCTCTCTAGAATTTTCAAAATCCATGGCCACATGTTTACAATTTCACGTCAAAAAATTGCTAAAATTCCAGTTGAAATTTTTTCAAAGTCCCTGAAAAATTTTCCAATTTTTGTCCCAATTCTTCCCATTCCCATTGAAACTTTTCAAATCCCTCTCAAAATTGTTGAAATTCTGTTGAAGCTTTTAAAATTCTCTCTAGAATTTTCAAAATCCATGGCCACATGTTTACAATTTCACATAAAAACATGGCTAAAATTCCAGTTGAAATTTTTTCAAAGTCCCTGAAAAATTTTCCAATTTTTGTCCCAATTCTTCCCATTCCCATTGAAACTTTTCAAATCCCTCTCAAAATTGTTGAAATTCTCTTGAAGCTTTTAAAATTCTCTCTAGAATTTTCAAAATCCATGTCCACATGTTTACAATTTCACGTCAAAAAATGGCTAAAATTCCAGTTGAAATTTTTTCAAAGTCCCTGAAAAATTTTCCAATTTTTGTCCCAATTCTTCCCATTCCCATTGAAACTTTTCAAATCCCTCTCAAAATTGTTGAAATTCTCTTGAAGCTTTTAAAATTCTCTCTAGAATTTTCAAAATCCATGTCCACATGTTTACAATTTCACGTCAAAATTGCTAAAATTCCAGTTGAAATTTTTTCAAAGTCCCTTAAAAATTTTCCAATTTTTGTCCCAATTCTTCCCATTCTCATTGAAACTTTTCAAATCCCTCTCAAAACTGTTGAAATCCTATTGAAAGTTTGAAACTTCTCTCTAGAATTTTCAAAATCCACTTCAACATGTTTACAATTTCACGTCAAAAAATGGCTAAAATTCCAGTTGAAATTTTTTCAAAGTCCCTTAAAAATTTTCCAATTTTTGTCCCAATTCTTCCCATTCCCATTGAAACTTTTCAAATCCCTCTCAAAATTGTTGAAATTCTCTTGAAGCTTTTAAAATTCTCTCTAGAATTTTCAAAATCCACGGCCACATGTTTACAATTTCACATAAAAAAATGGCTAAAATTCCAGTTGAAATTTTTTCAAAGTCCCTTAAAAATTTTCCAATTTTTGTCCCAATTCTTCCCATTCCCATTGAAACTTTTCAAATCCCTCTCAAAATTGTTGAAATTCTGTTGAAGCTTTTAAAATTCTCTCTAGAATTTTCAAAATCCATGTCCACATGTTTACAATTTCACGTCAAAAAATTGCTAAAATTCCAGTTGAAATTTTTTCAAAGTCCCTTAAAAATTTTCCAATTTTTGTCCCAATTCTTCCCATTCCCATTGAAACTTTTCAAATCCCTCTCAAAATTGTTGAAATTCTCTTGAAGCTTTTAAAATTCTCTCTAGAATTTTCAAAATCCATGTCCACATGTTTACAATTTCACGTCAAAAAATGGCTAAAATTCCAGTTGAAATTTTTTCAAAGTCCCTGAAAAATTTTCCAATTTTTGTCCCAATTCTTCCCATTCCCATTGAAACTTTTCAAATCCCTCTCAAAATTGTTGAAATTCTCTTGAAGCTTTTAAAATTCTCTCTAGAATTTTCAAAATCCATGTCCACATGTTTACAATTTCACGTCAAAAAATGGCTAAAATTCCAGTTGAAATTTTTTCAAAGTCCCTGAAAAATTTTCCAATTTTTGTCCCAATTCTTCCCATTCCCATTGAAACTTTTCAAATCCCTCTCAAAATTGTGGAAATTCTGTTGAAGCTTTTAAAATTCTCTCTAGAATTTTCAAAATCCATGTCCACATGTTTACAATTTCACGTCAAAAAATGGCTAAAATTCCAGTTGCAATTTTTTCAAAGTCCCTTAAAAATTTTCCAATTTTTGTCCCAATTCTTCCCATTCCCATTGAAACTTTTCAAATCCCTCTCAAAATTGTTGAAATTCTCTTGAAGCTTTTAAAATTCTCTCTAGAATTTTCAAAATCCATGTCCACATGTTTACAATTTCACGTCAAAAAATGGCTAAAATTCCAGTTGAAATTTTTTCAAAGTCCCTGAAAAATTTTCCAATTTTTGTCCCAATTCTTCCCATTCCCATTGAAACTTTTCAAATCCCTCTCAAAATGGTTGAAATTCTGTTGAAGCTTTTAAAATTCTCTCTAGAATTTTCAAAATCCATGGCCACATGTTTACAATTTCACGTCAAAAAATGGCTAAAATTCCAGTTGAAATTTTTTCAAAGTCCCTTAAAAATTTTCCAATTTTTGTCCCAATTCTTCCCATTCCCATTGAAACTTTTCAAATCCCTCTCAAAATTGTTGAAATTCTCTTGAAGCTTTTAAATTCTCTCTAGAATTTTCAAAATCCATGGCCACATGTTTACAATTTCACGTCAAAAAATTGCTAAAATTCCAGTTGAAATTTTTCAAAGTCCCTGAAAAATTTTCCAATTTTTGTCCCAATTCTTCCCATTCCCATTGAAACTTTTCAAATCCCTCTCAAAATTGTTGAAATTCTGTTGAAGCTTTTAAAATTCTCTCTAGAATTTTCAAAATCCATGGCCACATGTTTACAATTTCACATAAAAACATGGCTAAAATTCCAGTTGAAATTTTTTCAAAGTCCCTGAAAAATTTTCCAATTTTTGTCCCAATTCTTCCCATTCCCATTGAAACTTTTCAAATCCCTCTCAAAATTGTTGAAATTCTCTTGAAGCTTTTAAAATTCTCTCTAGAATTTTCAAAATCCATGTCCACATGTTTACAATTTCACGTCAAAAAATGGCTAAAATTCCAGTTGAAATTTTTTCAAAGTCCCTGAAAAATTTTCCAATTTTTGTCCCAATTCTTCCCATTCCCATTGAAACTTTTCAAATCCCTCTCAAAATGGTTGAAATTCTGTTTAAGCTTTTTAAAATTCTCTCTAGAATTTTCAAAATCTATGGCCACATGTTTACAATTTCACGTCAAAAAATGGCTAAAATTCCAGTTGAAATTTTTTCAAAGTCCCTGAAAAATTTTCCAATTTTTGTCCCAATTCTTCCCATTCCCATTGAAACTTTTCAAATCCCTCTCAAAATTGTTGAAATTCTCTTGAAGCTTTTAAAATTCTCTCTAGAATTTTCAAAATCCATGTCCACATGTTTACAATTTCACGTCAAAATTGCGAAATTCCAGTTGAAATTTTTTCAAAGTCCCTGAAAAATTTTCCAATTTTTGTCCCAATTCTTCCCATTCCCATTGAAACTTTTCAAATCCCTCTCAAAATTGTTGAAATTCTCTTGAAGCTTTTAAAATTCTCTCTAGAATTTTCAAAATCCACGGCCACATGTTTACAATTTCACATAAAAAAATGGCTAAAATTCCAGTTGAAATTTTTTCAAAGTCCCTTAAAAATTTTCCAATTTTTGTCCCAATTCTTCCCATTCCCATTGAAACTTTTCAAATCCCTCTCAAAATTGTTGAAATTCTGTTGAAGCTTTTAAAATTCTCTCTAGAATTTTCAAAATCCATGTCCACATGTTTACAATTTCACGTCAAAAAATTGGCTAAAATTCCAGTTGAAATTTTTTCAAAGTCCCTGAAAAATTTTCCAATTTTTGTCCCAATTCTTCCCATTCCCATTGAAACTTTTCAAATCCCTCTCAAAATTGTTGAAATTCTCTTGAAGCTTTTAAAATTCTCTCTAGAATTTTCAAAATCCATGTCCACATGTTTACAATTTCACGTCAAAAAATGGCTAAAATTCCAGTTGAAATTTTTTCAAAGTCCCTGAAAAATTTTCCAATTTTTGTCCCAATTCTTCCCATTCCCATTGAAACTTTTCAAATCCCTCTCAAAATTGTTGAAATTCTGCTTGAAGCTTTTAAAATTCTCTCTAGAATTTTCAAAATCCATGTCCACATGTTTACAATTTCACGTCAAAAAATGGCTAAAATTCCAGTTGAAATTTTTTCAAAGTCCCTGAAAAATTTTCCAATTTTTGTCCCAATTCTTCCCATTCCCATTGAAACTTTTCAAATCCCTCTCAAAATTGTTGAAATTCTCTTGAAGCTTTTAAAATTCTCTCTAGAATTTTCAAAATCCATGTCCACATGTTTACAATTTCACGTCAAAAAATGGCTAAAATTCCAGTTGAAATTTTTTCAAAGTCCCTGAAAAATTTTCCAATTTTTGTCCCAATTCTTCCCATTCCCATTGAAACTTTTCAAATCCCTCTCAAAATTGTTGAAATTCTGTTGAAGCTTTTAAAATTCTCTCTAGAATTTTCAAAATCCATGGCCACATGTTTACAATTTCACGTCAAAAAATGGCTAAAATTCAGTTGAAATTTTTTCAAAGTCCCTTAAAAATTTTCCAATTTTTGTCCCAATTCTTCCCATTCCCATTGAAACTTTTCAAATCCCTCTCAAAATTGTTGAAATTCTGTTGAAGCTTTTAAAATTCTCTCTAGAATTTTCAAAATCCATGGCCACATGTTTACAATTTCACGTCAAAAATTGCTTAAATTC
>NW_028116232.1:0-6000 GCF_964273445.1 Streptopelia decaocto
TTCAGGAGGGGTTTTGGGGTTTGGGGGGTGTTTGAGGGTTCGGGGGTGTTTTGGGGGTCAGGAGGGGTTTTGGGGGTTCAGGGGAGAGGTTTGGGGGTTTGGGGGGGTTTGGGGGTTCCAGGGGGTTTTGGGTTCGGGGGCGTTTTGGGGTTTGGGGGCTGTTTGGGTTTGGGGGGTTGGGGGCTTGGGGGGGTTTGGGGTGTCTGGGGGGGGTTGGGGTTGGGCCCCCATTCCCCCCATTATCACCCCCATCGCCACTGTTGCCCCCATATCGCCCCATTGCCCCCCATGTCCCCATTGTCCCCATGTCCCCATGTCCCCATTGACCCCCATTGCCCCATTGCCCCCCATGTCCCCATTGCCCCCCATGTCCCCATTGTCCCCATGTCCCCATGTCCCCATTGACCCCCATTGCCCCATTGCCCCCCATGTCCCCATTGCCCCCCATGTCCCCATTGCCCCCCATGTCCCCATTGCCCCCCATGTCCCCATTGTCCCCATTGCCCCCCATTGCCCCCCATGTCCCCATTGC
Source organism: Streptopelia decaocto (assembly GCF_964273445.1). Lineage (NCBI taxonomy): Eukaryota > Metazoa > Chordata > Aves > Columbiformes > Columbidae > Streptopelia > Streptopelia decaocto. The sequence continues at coordinate 533 of NW_028116232.1, forward strand.
CCCATTGACCCCCATTGCCCCATTGACCCCCATTGCCCCCCATGTCCCCATTGACCCCCATTGCCCCCCATGTCCCCATTGCCCCCCATGTCCCCATTGCCCCCCATTGCCCCCCATTGCCCCCCATTGTCCCCATTGCCCCCCATGTCCCCATTGTCCCCATTGCCCCCCATGTCCCCATTGCCCCCCATGTCCCCATTGCCCCCCATGTCCCCATTGCCCCCATTGCCCCCCATGTCCCCATTGCCCCCATTGTCCCCATTGCCCCCCATGTCCCCATTGCCCCCCATGTCCCCATTGCCCCCATTGCCCCCCATGTCCCCATTGCCCCCATTGTCCCCATTGCCCCCCATGTCCCCATGTCCCCATTGTCCCCATTGCCCCCCATGTCCCCATTGTCCCCATTGCCCCCCATGTCCCCATTGTCCCCATTGCCCCCCATGTCCCCATTGTCCCCATTGCCCCCCATGTCCCCATTGTCCCCTCCCCCAGGGGCGCACGAGGAGGTCGATTACACCGAGAAGCTCAAGTTCAGCGACGAGGAGGACGGGAGGGACTCGGAGCACGAGGACGAGGGGTGAGCCCGGAACACCCCCAACACCCCAAAACACCCCAAAACACCCCCCGAAACACCCCAAAACACCCCCTGAAACACCCCAAAACACCCCAGAACACCCCAGAACACCCCCCGAAACACCCCAGAACACCCCGAAACAGCCCAAAACACCCCGAAACACCCCGGAACACCCCAGACACCCCAGAACACCCCCCAAAACACCCCCTGAAACACCCCAAAACACCCCAGAACACCCCAAAACACCCCAAAACAGCCCAAAACACCCCGGAACAGCCCAGAACACCCCAAAACACCCCCTGAAACACCCCAAAACACCCCCTGAAACACCCCAGAACACCCCAAAACACCCCCTGAAACACCCCAGAACACTCCAGAACACCCCAGACACCCCCAGAACACCCCAGAACACCCCGAAACAGCCCAGAACACCCCAAAACACCCCAGAACACCCCAAAACACCCCCCAAAACACCCCCTGAAACACCCCAGAACACCCCCCAAAACACCCCCTGAAACACCCCCTGAAACACCCCAAAACACCCCAAAACAGCCTAGACACCCCAAAACACCCCCCGAAACACCCCCTGAAACACCCCAAAACAGCCCAAAACACCCCGAAACAGCCCAGACACCCCAAAACACCCCAGAACACCCCAACCCCCCCCCAGAACACCCCAGAACACCCCCTGAAACACCCTGACACCCCCAAAACACTCCATAAACACCCCCCAAAACCACCCCAAAGACTCTGCAAACTGCCCCCCAAAACACTCCCCAAAACACCCCCCAACAAACCCCCAATAAACCCCCCGAAAACCCCTCAAAACACCCCAAAACTCCTCAACAAACCCCCCAAAACACTCCTAAATCCCCCAATAAACCCCGAAACCTCCCCCTCAAAACCTCCCCCCCAAAACCCCCCAGGAGCACCCCCAAAGTGACCCCCACCCCCCCATAACCCCAGTTCTCAGCCCCACAAGTCACCCCCAGACCCTCCATAGCCCCCCAAGTGACCCCCCAGTTTCCCCTATAACCCCAATTCCCACCCCCCAAGTGACCCCCAGACCCCCCATAGCCCCCAATTCCCCCCCCAGGTGACCCCATAACTCCCATTTCCCCCCCAATTCCCCCCATCCCCCCCCCCCCCATGGCCCAGCCCCATTGACCCCCCCGCTCTCTCCCAGGAAGTCGCCCCCCCCGGAGGAGCCGCCGCCCGCCCCCCCGCGCCCCCCAAGTCGCCCCCCAAGGCCCCCCGGAGGGGCCCAGAGCGGCGCCCCCCGCCCCCCCCAACCGCGGCAGTTGGGCCCAGCCCAACGACCTCCGGTGAGTGCCCCCCCGCCTGGGGGCTGGGGGGGTGTCTGTGGGTTCCTATGGGGCTGGGGGGTGTCTGTGGGTCCCTATGGGGCTGGGGGGGTGTCTGTGGGTCCCTATGGGGCTGGGGGGGTGTCTGTGGGTCCCTATGGGGCTGGGGGGTGTCTGTGGGTCCCTGTGGGGCTGGGGGGGTCCCTATGGGGCTGGGGGGGTGTCTGTGGGTCCCTATGGGGCTGGGTGGGTGTCTGTGGGTCCCTATGGGGCTGGGTGGGTGTCTGTGGGTCCCTATGGGGCTGGGTGGGTGTCTGTGGGTCCCTATGGGGCTGGGTGGGTGTCTGTGGGTCCCTATGGGGCTGGGGGGGTGTCTGTGGGTCCCTATGGGGCTGGGTGGGTCTCTATGGGTCCCTATGGGGCTGGGTGGGTCCCTATGGGGCTGGGGGGTGTCTGTGGGTCCCTATGGGGCTGGGTGGGTCTCTATGGGTCCCTATGGGGCTGGGTGGGTCCCTATGGGGCTGGGGGGGTGTCTGTGGGTCCCTATGGGGCTGGGGGGGTGTCTGTGGGCTGGGTGGGTGTCTGTGGGTCCCTATGGGGCTGGGTGGGTGTCTGTGGGTCCCTATGGGGCTGGGTGGGTGTCTGTGGGTCCCTATGGGGCTGGGTGGGTGTCTATGGGTCGCTATGAGGCTGGGTGGGTCCCTATGGGTCCCTATGGGTCAGTGTGTGTTTCTATGGATTCCTATGGCGCAGCGTGTGTCTCTATGGGTCCCTATGGGGCAGTGTGGGTCCCTATGGGTCAGTGTGTGTCTATGGGTCTGTATCCATCTCTATGGCTCTGTATGTGTCCTATGGGGCAGTGTGGGTCCCTATGGGTCAGCGTGTGTCTCTATGGATCCCTATGGGTCAGCGTGTGTCTCTATGGATCCCTATGGGTCAGTGTGGGTCCCTATGGGGCAGTGTGCGTCCTTACGGGTCAGTGTGTGTCTATGGGTTTGTATCTATTTTCTATGGCTCTGTATGTGTTGCTGTGGGTCCCTATGGATCCTTATGGGTCAGTGTGGGTCCCTATGGGTCTCTATGGGTCAGTGTGTGTCCCTATGGATCCTTATGGGTCAGTGTGTGTCTCTATGGGTCCCTATGGGTCAGTGTGTGTCCCTATGGGGTCCTTATGGGTCAGTGTGTGTCCCTATGGATCCTTATGGGTCAGTGTGTGTCCCTATGGGTCCTTATGGGTCAGTGTGTGTCTCTCTGGGTTTGGGTGTGTCTCTACAGGTCCCTATCAGTCCCTATGGCTCCCCTGTCCCCCCCGTCCCCTGTCCCTGACCCGTGTCCCCCATAGGGCAGCACGGAGAGCTGGCGGCAGCGCCGCGGTGGGACCCCGTGTCCCCATGTGTCCCACTGTCCCCATGTCCCCGTGTCCCCCCGTCCCTGACCCGTGTCCCCCATAGGGCAGCACGGAGAGCTGGCGGCAGCGCCGCGGTGCCGAGGTGTCGGCCGCGGTGGGACCCCGTGTCCCCATGTGTCCCCATGGTCCCCGTGTGTCCCCGTGTCCCCATGTGTCCCCATGTCCCCCCGTGTCCCCATGTCCCTGACCCGTGTCCCCCATAGGGCAGCGCCGAGAGCTGGCGGCAGCGCCGCAGTGCCGAGGTCTCCGTGTCCCCATGTGTCCCCATGTGTCCCCATGTGTCCCCATGTGTCCCCATGTGTCCCCCTGTCCCCATGTCCCCCCATCCCTGACCCGTGTCCCCCACAGGGCAGTGCCGAGAGCTGGCGGCAGCGCCGCGGTGCCGAGGTCTCGGCCGCGGTGGGACCCCGTGTCCCCATGTCCCCCCATGTCCCCATGTGTCCCCATGTCCCCCCATGGTCCCCATGTGTCCCCATGTCCCTGACCCGTGTCCCCCATAGGGCAGTGCTGAGAGCTGGTGGCGGCGCCGCGGTGCCAAGGTCTCCGTGTCCCCATGTGTCCCCATGTGTCCCCATGTCCCTGACCCCGTGTCCCCCCCAGGGCAGCGCCGAGAGCTGGCGGCAGCGCCGTGGTGCCGAGGTGTCGGCCGCGGTGGGACCCCATGTCCCCCCATGTCCCCCCATGTCCCCCCATGTCCCCCATGTCCCCCCATGTCCCTGACCCCGTGTCCCCCCCAGGGCAGCGCGGAGAGCTGGCGGCAGCGCCGCGGTGCCGAGGTGTCGGCCGCGGTGGGACCCCGAGTCCCCATGTGTCCCCATGTCCCCCCATGGTCCCCATGTCCCCCCATGTCCCCCCATGTCCCTGACCCCGTGTCCCCCCAGGGCAGCGCGGAGAGCTGGCGGCAGCGCCGCGGGGCCGAGGTGTCGGCCGCGGTGGCCCGGGCGCGCCGGCGCCGCGAGGCCGAGGAGCAGCGGCTGCAGGAGCAGCGCCGCGCCGCCTGCGCAGAGAAGCTCAAGCGCCTGGACGAGCGGTTCGGGGCCCCCGAGCGGCGCCCCCGCGCCCCGCGCCCCGAGGGCCCCGCCCCCCCCGCGGCCCCCCCCGCGGCCCACGGCGACCCCCAAAGGGCCCCCCACCCCCCCCAAAGCGGGGGAGGAGCCGCAGCAGCAGCAGCAGCAGCAGGAGGAGGAGGAGGATGCGGGAGGAAGAGCAGACGGGGCTGAGGACGGAGGTGACGGGGGGGACCCAGAGATTGGGGGGACCCATGGATGGGGTGCAACCCATAGATTGGGGGACCCATGTGTTAGGGGGCACTATGGATAAAGGGGGGTGACCATAGATGGGGGGTGACCCATAGATGGGGGGGTGACCCATGGATGGGGGGTGACCCATGGATGGGGGTGACCCATGGATGGGGGGTGACCCATAGATTGGGGGACCCATGTGTTAGGGGGCACTATGGATAAGGGGGTGACCCATGGATGGGGGGGTGACCCATGGATGGGGGGGTGACCCATGGATGGGGGGGACCCATAAATTGGGGGAAACCCATGGATTGCGTGTGACCCATAGATGGGGGTGACCCATAGATTGGGGCACTATGGATAAGGGGGTGACCCATAGATGGGGGTGACCCATGGATTGGGGGGCGCTGTGGATAAAGGGGAGTGACCGATAGATTAGGGGGTGACCCATGGATTGGGGGACCCATGGATGGGGGGGGGACCCGTGGATGGGGGGTGACCGATAGATGGGGGGTGACCCATAGATTGGGGAGACACTATGGATAAAGGGGGGTGACCCATAGATGGGGGTGACCCATAGATTGGGGGCACTATGGATAAGGGGGGTGACCCATGGATGGGGGGGACCCATAGATTGGGGGGCACTATGGATAAGGGGGGTGACCCATGGATGGGGGGGTGACCCATAGATGGGGGTGACCCATAGATGGGGGTGACCCATAGATTGGGGGCACTATGGATAAGGGGGGTGACCCATGGATGGGGGGTGACGCATGGATGGGGGTGACCCATAGATTGGGGGGCACTATGAATGGGGGGGGTGACCCATGGATGGGGGGGACCCATGGATGGGGGAGCCACTGTGGATAAATGGGGGTTGACCCCTGGATGGGGGGTGACCCATAGATTGGGGTGAGCCGTAGATTGGGGGGCACTATGGA
>NW_028116231.1:0-1000 GCF_964273445.1 Streptopelia decaocto
CGAGAGCCCATGGCTTCACATGGAGCTGGCACCAAACTGTTGAGATTCTTTAATGGAATAGACGTAGGCTGGCAGGTTCCTGCAGCTATGGCAGCACTTTTGCAGAGCAATTCATTACCAGCATGTACTAGAGGATTGTTTTTCATAGTTTCTTTTAGTAACGTTAAAGGAAAAGAGAAGAAGTTCCTTTGTATCTGAATAACCTCCTCAGTAATTTCATGGCACCGCCATTCCCAGGTGGTTTCAGCCATGCCCAGTGCATGACCACCAAGAGCAGGGAACAGCCGCCTGGGCCTCCTGGGCACAAGGACAGCCTCGGGGCCAGCAGCACCCCGAAGTCCTTCCTCCAAAGAGTGCTGGGTGGATGGGCAGTGGGTGGGGTGGGACACTGGGGGCCTATGTCACCTCCATGTCACAATGCGACCACCGGGCAATGCTGAGGTCACAATGGCCCGGGGCAGTATAAAAGGGAGCAGCGTCCCGTGTCTGCTGCCAGAGCTGGCCTGGAGGCAGCCTCGGGGCCAGCAACACCCCAAAGTCTTTCCTCCAAGGAGTGCTGGGTGCATGGGCAGCAGACGGGGTGGGACACTGGGGGCCCATGTCACCTCCGTGTCACAGTGTGACCAGCCAGCAATGCTGAGCTCACAATGCCCCGGGATAGTATAAATGGGAGCAGCATCCCGTGTCTGCTGCCAGAGCTGGCCTGGAGGCAGCCCGAAGACGTTGGAGAGGAAGTCCTTGAGGAGCCGGTGGAATCCCTTGACAGGGGCTGAAGGAGGAAGACCTGGATGAGGCAGCTGGAGTTTCTCCGCTGCAAGGCCATCTCCCAGCAGGGCCACGTACCAAGTTCATCTGATGGATGAACATCCTTTTCAGCTGGATATCAGTAGAAAAATCAAGGGAATGCCTTCTTGAGAAGCAGTGCAGAGCTCACCGTCCTCATGGACTGGGCAGCTAGGGTCAGCAGCTGTAGGAAGGGGAATGCAGAGTGGTTTCAAGG
>NW_028116230.1:0-37160 GCF_964273445.1 Streptopelia decaocto
GTTGAAGCTTTTAAAATTCTCTCTAGAATTTTCAAAATCCATGTCCACATGTTTACAATTTCACATCAAAAAATGGCTAAAATTCCAGTTGAAATTTTTTCAAAGTCCCTTAAAAATGTTCCAATTTTTGTCCCAATTCTTCCCATTCCCATTGAAACTTTTCAAATCCCTCTCAAAAATGTTGAAATTCTGTTGAAGCTTTTAAAATTCTCTCTAGAATTTTCAAAATCCATGTCCACATGTTTACAAGTTCACGTCAAAAAATGGCTAAAATTCCAGTTGAAATTTTTTCAAAGTCCCTTAAAAATTTCCCAATTTTTGTCCCAGTTCTTCCCATTCCCATTGAAACTTTTCAAATCCCTCTCAAAATTGTTGAAATTCTCTTGAAGCTTTTAAAATTCTCTCTAGAATTTTCAAAATCCATGTCCACATGTTTACAATTTCACGTCAAAAAATGGCTAAAATTCCAGTTGAAATTTTTTCAAAGTCCCTTAAAAATTTTCCAATTTTTGTCCCAATTCTTCCCATTCCCATTGAAACTTTTCAAATCCCTCTCAAAATTGTTGAAATTCTCTTGAAGCTTTTAAAATTCTCTCTAGAATTTTCAAAATCCATGTCCACATGTTTACAATTTCACGTAAAAAAAAATGCTAAAATTCCAGTTGAAATTTTTTCAAAGTCCCTTAAAAATGTTCCAATTTTTGTCCCAATTCTTCCCATTCCCATTGAAACTTTTCAAATCCCTCTCAAAATTGTTGAAATTCTGTTGAAGCTTTTAAAATTCTCTCTAGAATTTTCAAAATCCATGTCCACATGTTTACAATTTCACGTCAAAAAATGGCTAAAATTCCAGTTGAAATTTTTTCAAAGTCCCTTAAAAATTTTCCCATTTTTGTCCCAATTCTTCCCATTCCCCTTGAAACTTTTCAAATCCCTCTCAAAATTGTTGAAATTCTCTTGAAGCTTTTAAAATTCTCTCTAGAATTTTCAAAATCCATGTCCACATGTTTACAATTTCACGTCAAAAAATGGCTAAAATTCCAGTTGAAATTTTTTCAAAGTCCCTTAAAAATTTTCCAATTTTTGTCCCAATTCTTCCCATTCCCATTGAAACTTTTCAAATCCCTCTCAAAATTGTTGAAATTCTCTTGAAGCTTTTAAAATTCTCTCTAGAATTTTCAAAATCCATGTCCACATGTTTATAATTTCACGTCAAAAAATTGCTAAAATTCCAGTTGAAATTTTTTCAAAGTCCCTTAAAAATGTTCCAATTTTTGTCCCAATTCTTCCCATTCCCATTGAAACTTTTCAAATCCCTCTCAAAATTGTAGAAATTCTGTTGAAGCTTTTAAAATTCTCTCTAGAATTTTCAAAATCCATGTCCACATGTTTACAATTTCACGTCAAAAAATGGCTAAAATTCCAGTTGAAATTTTTTCAAAGTCCCTTAAAAATTTTCCCATTTTTGTCCCAATTCTTCCCATTCCCCTTGAAACTTTTCAAATCCCTCTCAAAATTGTTGAAATTCTGTTGAAGCTTTTAAAATTCTCTCTAGAATTTTCAAAATCCATGTCCACATGTTTACAATTTCACGTCAAAAAATGGCTAAAATTCCAGTTGAAATTTTTTCAAAGTCCCTTAAAAATTTTCCAATTTTTGTCCCAATTCTTCCCATTCCCATTGAAACTTTTCAAATCCCTCTCAAAATTGTTGAAATTCTGTTGAAGCTTTTAAAATTCTCTCTAGAATTTTCAAAATCCATGTCCACATGTTTACAATTTCACGTCAAAAAATGGCTAAAATTCCAGTTGAAATTTTTTCAAAGTCCCGTAAAAATTTTCCAATTTTTGTCCCAATTCTTCCCATTCCCCTTGAAACTTTTCAAATCCCTCTCAAAAGTGTTGAAATTCTGTTGAAGCTTTTAAAATTCTCTCTAGAATTTTCAAAATCCATGTCCACATGTTTACAATTTCACGTCAAAAAATGGCTAAAATTCCAGTTGAAATTTTTTCAAAGTCCCTTAAAAATGTTCCAATTTTTGTCCCAATTCTTCCCATTCCCATTGAAACTTTTCAAATCCCTCTCAAAAGTGTTGAAATTCTGTTGAAGCTTTTAAAATTCTCTCTAGAATTTTCAAAATCCATGTCCACATGTTTACAATTTCACATCAAAAAATGGCTAAAATTCCAGTTGAAATTTTTTCAAAGTCCCTTAAAAATGTTCCAATTTTTGTCCCAATTCTTCCCATTCCCATTGAAACTTTTCAAATCCCTCTCAAAAATGTTGAAATTCTGTTGAAGCTTTTAAAATTCTCTCTAGAATTTTCAAAATCCATGTCCACATGTTTACAAGTTCACGTCAAAAAATGGCTAAAATTCCAGTTGAAATTTTTTCAAAGTCCCTTAAAAATTTCCCAATTTTTGTCCCAGTTCTTCCCATTCCCATTGAAACTTTTCAAATCCCTCTCAAAATTGTTGAAATTCTCTTGAAGCTTTTAAAATTCTCTCTAGAATTTTCAAAATCCATGTCCACATGTTTACAATTTCACGTCAAAAAATGGCTAAAATTCCAGTTGAAATTTTTTCAAAGTCCCTTAAAAATTTTCCAATTTTTGTCCCAATTCTTCCCATTCCCATTGAAACTTTTCAAATCCCTCTCAAAATTGTTGAAATTCTGTTGAAGCTTTTAAAATTCTCTCTAGAATTTTCAAAATCCATGTCCACATGTTTACAATTTCACGTAAAAAAAAATGCTAAAATTCCAGTTGAAATTTTTTCAAAGTCCCTTAAAAATGTTCCAATTTTTGTCCCAATTCTTCCCATTCCCATTGAAACTTTTCAAATCCCTCTCAAAATTGTTGAAATTCTGTTGAAGCTTTTAAAATTCTCTCTAGAATTTTCAAAATCCATGTCCACATGTTTACAATTTCACGTCAAAAAATGGCTAAAATTCCAGTTGAAATTTTTTCAAAGTCCCTTAAAAATTTTCCCATTTTTGTCCCAATTCTTCCCATTCCCCTTGAAACTTTTCAAATCCCTCTCAAAATTGTTGAAATTCTCTTGAAGCTTTTAAAATTCTCTCTAGAATTTTCAAAATCCATGTCCACATGTTTACAATTTCACGTCAAAAAATGGCTAAAATTCCAGTTGAAATTTTTTCAAAGTCCCTTAAAAATTTTCCAATTTTTGTCCCAATTCTTCCCATTCCCATTGAAACTTTTCAAATCCCTCTCAAAATTGTTAAAATTCTGTTGAAGCTTTTAAAATTCTCTCTAGAATTTTCAAAATCCATGTCCACATGTTTACAATTTCACGTCAAAAAATGGCTAAAATTCCAGTTGAAATTTTTTCAAAGTCCCTTAAAAATTTTCCAATTTTTGTCCCAATTCTTCCCATTCCCATTGAAACTTTTCAAATCCCTCTCAAAATTGTTGAAATTCTGTTGAAGCTTTTAAAATTCTCTCTAGAATTTTCAAAATCCATGTCCACATGTTTACAATTTCACGTCAAAAAATGGCTAAAATTCCAGTTGAAATTTTTTCAAAGTCCCTTAAAAATTTTCCCATTTTTGTCCCAATTCTTCCCATTCCCCTTGAGACTTTTCAAATCCCTCTCAAAATTGTTGAAATTCTGTTGAAGCTTTTAAAATTCTCTCTAGAATTTTCAAAATCCATGTCCACATGTTTACAATTTCACGTCAAAAAATGGCTAAAATTCCAGTTGAAATTTTTTCAAAGTCCCTTAAAAATTTTCCAATTTTTGTCCCTATTCTTCCCATTCCCATTGAAACTTTTCAAATCCCTCTCAAAATTGTAGAAATTCTGTAGAAGCTTTTAAAATTCTCTCTAGAATTTTCAAAATCCATGTCCACATGTTTACAATTTCACATAAAAAAATGGCTAAAATTCCAGTTGAAATTTTTTCAAAGTCCCTTAAAAATGTTCCAATTTTTGTCCCAATTCTTCCCATTCCCATTGAAACTTTTCAAATCCCTCTCAAAAGTGTTGAAATTCTGTTGAAGCTTTTAAAATTCTCTCTAGAATTTTCAAAATCCATGTCCACATGTTTACAATTTCACGTCAAAAAATTGCAAAAATTCCAGTTGAAATTTTTTCAAAGTCCCTTAAAAATGTTCCAATTTTTGTCCCAATTCTTCCCATTCCCATTGAAACTTTTCAAATCCCTCTCAAAATCGTTGAAATTCTGTTGAAGCTTTTAAAATTCTCTCTAGAATTTTCAAAATCCATGTCCACATGTTTATAATTTCACATAAAAAAAATTGCTAAAATTCCAGTTGAAATTTTTTCAAAGTCCCTTAAAAATTTTCCAATTTTTGTCCCAATTCTTCCCATTCCCATTGAAACTTTTCAAATCCCTCTCAAAATTGTTGAAATTCTGTTGAAGCTTTTAAAATTCTCTCTAGAATTTTCAAAATCCATGTCCACATGTTTACAATTTCACGTAAAAAATAGCTAAAATTCCAGTTGAAATTTTTTCAAAGTCCCTTAAAAATTTTCCAATTTTTGTCCCAATTCTTCCCATTCCCATTGAAACTTTTCAAATCCCTCTCAAAATTGTTGAAATTCTGTTGAAGCTTTTAAAATTCTCTCTAGAATTTTCAAAATCCATGTCCACATGTTTACAAGTTCACGTCAAAAAATGGCTAAAATTCCAGTTGAAATTTTTTCAAAGTCCCTTAAAAATGTTCCAATTTTTGTCCCAATTCTTCCCATTCCCATTGAAACTTTTCAAATCCCTCTCAAAATTGTAGAAATTCTGTAGAAGCTTTTAAAATTCTCTCTAGAATTTTCAAAATCCATGTCCACATGTTTACAATTTCACATAAAAAAACGGCTAAAATTCCAGTTGAAATTTTTTCAAAGTCCCTTAAAAATTTTCCAATTTTTGTCCCAATTCTTCCCATTCCCATTGAAACTTTTCAAATCCCTCTCAAAAGTGTTGAAATTCTGTTGAAGCTTTTAAAATTCTCTCTAGAATTTTCAAAATCCATGTCCACATGTTTACAATTTCACGTCAAAAAATGGCTAAAATTCCAGTTGAAATTTTTTCAAAGTCCCTGAAAAATTTTCCAATTTTTGTCCCAATTCTTCCCATTCCCATTGAAACTTTTCAAATCCCTCTCAAAATTGTTGAAATTCTGTTGAAGCTTTTAAAATTCTCTCTAGAATTTTCAAAATCCATGTCCACATGTTTACAATTTCACGTCAAAAAATGGCTAAAATTCCAGTTGAAATTTTTTCAAAGTCCCGTAAAAATTTTCCAATTTTTGTCCCAATTCTTCCCATTCCCCTTGAAACTTTTCAAATCCCTCTCAAAATTGTTGAAATTCTGTTGAAGCTTTTAAAATTCTCTCTAGAATTTTCAAAATCCATGTCCACATGTTTACAATTTCACGTCAAAAAATTGCTAAAATTCCAGTTGAAATTTTTTCAAAGTCCCTTAAAAATTTTCCAATTTTTGTCCCAATTCTTCCCATTCCCATTGAAACTTTTCAAATCCCTCTCAAAAGTGTTGAAATTCTGTTGAAGCTTTTAAAATTCTCTCTAGAATTTTCAAAATCCATGTCCACATGTTTACAATTTCACGTCAAAAAATGGCTAAAATTCCAGTTGAAATTTTTTCAAAGTCCCTTAAAAATTTTCCAATTTTTGTCCCAATTCTTCCCATTCCCATTGAAACTTTTCAAATCCCTCTCAAAATTGTTGAAATTCTCTTGAAGCTTTTAAAATTCTCTCTAGAATTTTCAAAATCCATGTCCACATGTTTACAATTTCACGTCAAAAAATGGCTAAAATTCCAGTTGAAATTTTTTCAAAGTCCCTTAAAAATTTTCCAATTTTTGTCCCAATTCTTCCCATTCCCATTGAAACTTTTCAAATCCCTCTCAAAATTGTTGAAATTCTCTTGAAGCTTTTAAAATTCTCTCTAGAATTTTCAAAATCCATGTCCACATGTTTACAATTTCACGTAAAAAAATTGCAAAAATTCCAGTTGAAATTTTTTCAAAGTCCCTTAAAAATTTTCCAATTTTTGTCCCAATTCTTCCCATTCCCCTTGAAACTTTTCAAATCCCTCTCAAAATTGTTGAAATTCTGTTGAAGCTTTTAAAATTCTCTCTAGAATTTTCAAAATCCATGTCCACATGTTTACAATTTCACGTCAAAAAATGGCTAAAATTCCAGTTGAAATTTTTTCAAAGTCCCTTAAAAATTTTCCCATTTTTGTCCCAATTCTTCCCATTCCCATTGAAACTTTTCAAATCCCTCTCAAAATTGTTGAAATTCTGTTGAAGCTTTTAAAATTCTCTCTAGAATTTTCTAAAATCCATGTCCACATGTTTACAATTTCACGTCAAAAAATGGCTAAAATTCCAGTTGAAATTTTTTCAAAGTCCCTTAAAAATGTTCCAATTTTTGTCCCAATTCTTCCCATTCCCATTGAAACTTTTCAAATCCCTCTCAAAATTGTTGAAATTCTCTTGAAGCTTTTAAAATTCTCTCTAGAATTTTCAAAATCCATGGCCACATGTTTACAATTTCACGTCAAAAAATGGCTAAAATTCCAGTTGAAATTTTTTCAAAGTCCCTGAAAAATTTTCCAATTTTTGTCCCAATTCTTCCCATTCCCATTGAAACTTTTCAAATCCCTCTCAAAATTGTTGAAATTCTGTTGAAGCTTTTAAAATTCTCTCTAGAATTTTCAAAATCCATGTCCACATGTTTACAATTTCACGTCAAAAAATGGCTAAAATTCCAGTTGAAATTTTTCAAAGTCCCTTAAAAATTTTCCAATTTTTGTCCCAATTCTTCCCATTCCCATTGAAACTTTTCAAATCCCTCTCAAAAGTGTTGAAATTCTGTTGAAGCTTTTAAAATTCTCTCTAGAATTTTCAAAATCCATGTCCACATGTTTACAATTTCACGTCAAAAAATGGCTAAAATTCCAGTTGAAATTTTTTCAAAGTCCCTTAAAAATTTTCCAATTTTGTCCCAATTCTTCCCATTCCCATTGAAACTTTTCAAATCCCTCTCAAAATTGTTGAAATTCTGTTGAAGCTTTTAAAATTCTCTCTAGAATTTTCAAAATCCATGTCCACATGTTTACAATTTCACGTCAAAAAATGGCTAAAATTCCAGTTGAAATTTTTTCAAAGTCCCGTAAAAATTTTCCAATTTTTGTCCCAATTCTTCCCATTCCCCTTGAAACTTTTCAAATCCCTCTCAAAATTGTTGAAATTCTGTTGAAGCTTTTAAAATTCTCTCTAGAATTTTCAAAATCCATGTCCACATGTTTACAATTTCACGTCAAAAAATTGCTAAAATTCCAGTTGAAATTTTTTCAAAGTCCCTTAAAAATTTTCCAATTTTTGTCCCAATTCTTCCCATTCCCATTGAAACTTTTCAAATCCCTCTCAAAAGTGTTGAAATTCTGTTGAAGCTTTTAAAATTCTCTCTAGAATTTTCAAAATCCATGTCCACATGTTTACAATTTCACGTCAAAAAATGGCTAAAATTCCAGTTGAAATTTTTTCAAAGTCCCTTAAAAATTTTCCAATTTTTGTCCCAATTCTTCCCATTCCCATTGAAACTTTTCAAATCCCTCTCAAAATTGTTGAAATTCTCTTGAAGCTTTTAAAATTCTCTCTAGAATTTTCAAAATCCATGTCCACATGTTTACAATTTCACGTCAAAAAATGGCTAAAATTCCAGTTGAAATTTTTTCAAAGTCCCTTAAAAATTTTCCAATTTTTGTCCCAATTCTTCCCATTCCCATTGAAACTTTTCAAATCCCTCTCAAAATTGTTGAAATTCTCTTGAAGCTTTTAAAATTCTCTCTAGAATTTTCAAAATCCATGGCCACATGTTTACAATTTCACGTAAAAAAATTGCAAAAATTCCAGTTGAAATTTTTTCAAAGTCCCTTAAAAATTTTCCAATTTTTGTCCCAATTCTTCCCATTCCCCTTGAAACTTTTCAAATCCCTCTCAAAATTGTTGAAATTCTGTTGAAGCTTTTAAAATTCTCTCTAGAATTTTCAAAATCCATGTCCACATGTTTACAATTTCACGTTAAAAAATGGCTAAAATTCCAGTTGAAATTTTTTCAAAGTCCCTTAAAAATTTTCCAATTTTTGTCCCAATTCTTCCCATTCCCATTGAAACTTTTCAAATCCCTCTCAAAATTATAGAAATTCTGTTGAAGCTTTTAAAATTCTCTCTAGAATTTTCAAAATCCATGTCCACATGTTTACAATTTCACGTCAAAAAATGGCTAAAATTCCAGTTGAAATTTTTTCAAAGTCCCTTAAAAATTTTCCCATTTTTGTCCCAATTCTTCCCATTCCCCTTGAAACTTTTCAAATCCCTCTCAAAATTGTTGAAATTCTGTTGAAGCTTTTAAAATTCTCTCTAGAATTTTCAAAATCCATGTCCACATGTTTACAATTTCACGTCAAAAAATGGCTAAAATTCCAGTTGAAATTTTTTCAAAGTCCCTTAAAAATTTTCCAATTTTTGTCCCAATTCTTCCCATTCCCATTGAAACTTTTCAAATCCCTCTCAAAATTGTTGAAATTCTGTTGAAGCTTTTAAAATTCTCTCTAGAATTTTCAAAATCCATGTCCACATGTTTACAATTTCACGTCAAAAAATGGCTAAAATTCCAGTTGAAATTTTTTCAAAGTCCCGTAAAAATTTTCCAATTTTTGTCCCAATTCTTCCCATTCCCCTTGAAACTTTTCAAATCCCTCTCAAAATTGTTGAAATTCTGTTGAAGCTTTTAAAATTCTCTCTAGAATTTTCAAAATCCATGTCCACATGTTTACAATTTCACGTCAAAAAATTGCTAAAATTCCAGTTGAAATTTTTTCAAAGTCCCTTAAAAATTTTCCAATTTTTGTCCCAATTCTTCCCATTCCCATTGAAACTTTTCAAATCCCTCTCAAAAGTGTTGAAATTCTGTTGAAGCTTTTAAAATTCTCTCTAGAATTTTCAAAATCCATGTCCACATGTTTACAATTTCACGTCAAAAAATGGCTAAAATTCCAGTTGAAATTTTTTCAAAGTCCCTTAAAAATGTTCCAATTTTTGTCCCAATTCTTCCCATTCCCATTGAAACTTTTCAAATCCCTCTCAAAAGTGTTGAAATTCTGTTGAAGCTTTTAAAATTCTCTCTAGAATTTTCAAAATCCATGTCCACATGTTTACAATTTCACATAAAAAAATGGCTAAAATTCCAGTTGAAATTTTTTCAAAGTCCCTTAAAAATTTTCCAATTTTTGTCCCAATTCTTCCCATTCCCATTGAAACTTTTCAAATCCCTCTCAAAATTGTTGAAATTCTGTTGAAGCTTTTAAAATTCTCTCTAGAATTTTCAAAATCCATGTCCACATGTTTACAATTTCACGTAAAAAAATTGCAAAAATTCCAGTTGAAATTTTTTCAAAGTCCCTTAAAAATTTTCCAATTTTTGTCCCAATTCTTCCCATTCCCATTGAAACTTTTCAAATCCCTCTCAAAATTGTTGAAATTCTGTTGAAGCTTTTAAAATTCTCTCTAGAATTTTCAAAATCCATGTCCACATGTTTACAATTTCACGTCAAAAAATGGCTAAAATTCCAGTTGAAATTTTTTCAAAGTCCCTTAAAAATTTTCCAATTTTTGTCCCAATTCTTCCCATTCCCATTGAAACTTTTCAAATCCCTCTCAAAATTGTTGAAATTCTCTTGAAGCTTTTAAAATTCTCTCTAGAATTTTCAAAATCCATGTCCACATGTTTACAATTTCACGTAAAAAAAAATGCTAAAATTCCAGTTGAAATTTTTTCAAAGTCCCTTAAAAATGTTCCAATTTTTGTCCCAATTCTTCCCATTCCCATTGAAACTTTTCAAATCCCTCTCAAAATTGTTGAAATTCTGTTGAAGCTTTTAAAATTCTCTCTAGAATTTTCAAAATCCATGTCCACATGTTTACAATTTCACGTCAAAAAATGGCTAAAATTCCAGTTGAAATTTTTTCAAAGTCCCTTAAAAATTTTCCCATTTTTGTCCCAATTCTTCCCATTCCCCTTGAAACTTTTCAAATCCCTCTCAAAATTGTTGAAATTCTCTTGAAGCTTTTAAAATTCTCTCTAGAATTTTCAAAATCCATGTCCACATGTTTACAATTTCACGTCAAAAAATGGCTAAAATTCCAGTTGAAATTTTTTCAAAGTCCCTTAAAAATTTTCCCATTTTTGTCCCAATTCTTCCCATTCCCATTGAAACTTTTCAAATCCCTCTCAAAATTGTTAAAATTCTGTTGAAGCTTTTAAAATTCTCTCTAGAATTTTCAAAATCCATGTCCACATGTTTACAATTTCACGTCAAAAAATGGCTAAAATTCCAGTTGAAATTTTTTCAAAGTCCCTTAAAAATTTTCCAATTTTTGTCCCAATTCTTCCCATTCCCATTGAAACTTTTCAAATCCCTCTCAAAATTGTTGAAATTCTGTTGAAGCTTTTAAAATTCTCTCTAGGATTTTCAAAATCCATGTCCACATGTTTACAATTTCACGTCAAAAAATGGCTAAAATTCCAGTTGAAATTTTTTCAAAGTCCCTTAAAAATTTTCCAATTTTTGTCCCAATTCTTCCCATTCCCCTTGAAACTTTTCAAATCCCTCTCAAAATTGTAGAAATTCTGTAGAAGCTTTTAAAATTCTCTCTAGAATTTTCAAAATCCATGTCCACATGTTTACAATTTCACATAAAAAAATGGCTAAAATTCCAGTTGAAATTTTTTCAAAGTCCCTTAAAAATGTTCCAATTTTTGTCCCAATTCTTCCCATTCCCCTTGAAACTTTTCAAATCCCTCTCAAAATTGTTGAAATTCTGTTGAAGCTTTTAAAATTCTCTCTAGAATTTTCAAAATCCATGTCCACATGTTTACAATTTCACGTCAAAAAATGGCTAAAATTCCAGTTGAAATTTTTTCAAAGTCCCTTAAAAATTTTCCCATTTTTGTCCCAATTCTTCCCATTCCCATTGAAACTTTTCAAATCCCTCTCAAAATTGTTGAAATTCTGTTGAAGCTTTTAAAATTCTCTCTAGAATTTTCTAAAATCCATGTCCACATGTTTACAATTTCACGTCAAAAAATGGCTAAAATTCCAGTTGAAATTTTTTCAAAGTCCCTTAAAAATGTTCCAATTTTTGTCCCAATTCTTCCCATTCCCATTGAAACTTTTCAAATCCCTCTCAAAATTGTTGAAATTCTCTTGAAGCTTTTAAAATTCTCTCTAGAATTTTCAAAATCCATGGCCACATGTTTACAATTTCACGTCAAAAAATGGCTAAAATTCCAGTTGAAATTTTTTCAAAGTCCCTTAAAAATTTTCCAATTTTTGTCCCAATTCTTCCCATTCCCATTGAAACTTTTCAAATCCCTCTCAAAAGTGTTGAAATTCTGTTGAAGCTTTTAAAATTCTCTCTAGAATTTTCAAAATCCATGTCCACATGTTTACAATTTCACGTCAAAAAATGGCTAAAATTCCAGTTGAAATTTTTTCAAAGTCCCTTAAAAATGTTCCAATTTTTGTCCCAATTCTTCCCATTCCCATTGAAACTTTTCAAATCCCTCTCAAAAGTGTTGAAATTCTGTTGAAGCTTTTAAAATTCTCTCTAGAATTTTCAAAATCCATGTCCACATGTTTACAATTTCACGTCAAAAAATGGCTAAAATTCCAGTTGAAATTTTTTCAAAGTCCCGTAAAAATTTTCCAATTTTTGTCCCAATTCTTCCCATTCCCCTTGAAACTTTTCAAATCCCTCTCAAAATTGTTGAAATTCTGTTGAAGCTTTTAAAATTCTCTCTAGAATTTTCAAAATCCATGTCCACATGTTTACAATTTCACGTCAAAAAATTGCTAAAATTCCAGTTGAAATTTTTTCAAAGTCCCTTAAAAATTTTCCAATTTTTGTCCCAATTCTTCCCATTCCCATTGAAACTTTTCAAATCCCTCTCAAAAGTGTTGAAATTCTGTTGAAGCTTTTAAAATTCTCTCTAGAATTTTCAAAATCCATGTCCACATGTTTACAATTTCACGTCAAAAAATGGCTAAAATTCCAGTTGAAATTTTTTCAAAGTCCCTTAAAAATTTTCCAATTTTTGTCCCAATTCTTCCCATTCCCATTGAAACTTTTCAAATCCCTCTCAAAATTGTTGAAATTCTCTTGAAGCTTTTAAAATTCTCTCTAGAATTTTCAAAATCCATGTCCACATGTTTACAATTTCACGTCAAAAAATGGCTAAAATTCCAGTTGAAATTTTTTCAAAGTCCCTTAAAAATTTTCCAATTTTTGTCCCAATTCTTCCCATTCCCATTGAAACTTTTCAAATCCCTCTCAAAATTGTTGAAATTCTCTTGAAGCTTTTAAAATTCTCTCTAGAATTTTCAAAATCCATGTCCACATGTTTACAATTTCACGTAAAAAAATTGCAAAAATTCCAGTTGAAATTTTTTCAAAGTCCCTTAAAAATTTTCCAATTTTTGTCCCAATTCTTCCCATTCCCCTTGAAACTTTTCAAATCCCTCTCAAAATTGTTGAAATTCTGTTGAAGCTTTTAAAATTCTCTCTAGAATTTTCAAAATCCATGTCCACATGTTTACAATTTCACGTTAAAAAATGGCTAAAATTCAGTTGAAATTTTTCAAAGTCCCTTAAAAATTTTCCAATTTTTGTCCCAATTCTTCCCATTCCCATTGAAACTTTTCAAATCCCTCTCAAAATTATAGAAATTCTGTTGAAGCTTTTAAAATTCTCTCTAGAATTTTCAAAATCCATGTCCACATGTTTACAATTTCACGTCAAAAAATGGCTAAAATTCCAGTTGAAATTTTTTCAAAGTCCCTTAAAAATTTTCCCATTTTTGTCCCAATTCTTCCCATTCCCCTTGAAACTTTTCAAATCCCTCTCAAAATTGTTGAAATTCTGTTGAAGCTTTTAAAATTCTCTCTAGAATTTTCAAAATCCATGTCCACATGTTTACAATTTCACGTCAAAAAATGGCTAAAATTCCAGTTGAAATTTTTTCAAAGTCCCTTAAAAATTTTCCAATTTTTGTCCCAATTCTTCCCATTCCCATTGAAACTTTTCAAATCCCTCTCAAAATTGTTGAAATTCTGTTGAAGCTTTTAAATTCTCTCTAGAATTTTCAAAATCCATGTCCACATGTTTACAATTTCACGTCAAAAAATGGCTAAAATTCCAGTTGAAATTTTTTCAAAGTCCCTTAAAAATTTTCCAATTTTTGTCCCAATTCTTCCCATTCCCATTGAAACTTTTCAAATCCCTCTCAAAAGTGTTGAAATTCTGTTGAAGCTTTTAAAATTCTCTCTAGAATTTTCAAAATCCATGTCCACATGTTTACAATTTCACGTCAAAAAATGGCTAAAATTCCAGTTGAAATTTTTTCAAAGTCCCTTAAAAATGTTCCAATTTTTGTCCCAATTCTTCCCATTCCCATTGAAACTTTTCAAATCCCTCTCAAAAGTGTTGAAATTCTGTTGAAGCTTTTAAAATTCTCTCTAGAATTTTCAAAATCCATGTCCACATGTTTACAATTTCACATAAAAAAATGGCTAAAATTCCAGTTGAAATTTTTTCAAAGTCCCTTAAAATTTTCCAATTTTTGTCCCAATTCTTCCCATTCCCATTGAAACTTTTCAAATCCCTCTCAAAATTGTTGAAATTCTGTTGAAGCTTTTAAAATTCTCTCTAGAATTTTCAAAATCCATGTCCACATGTTTACAATTTCACGTCAAAAAATGGCTAAAATTCCAGTTGAAATTTTTTCAAAGTCCCTTAAAAATTTTCCAATTTTTGTCCCAATTCTTCCCATTCCCATTGAAACTTTTCAAATCCCTCTCAAAATTGTTGAAATTCTGTTGAAGCTTTTAAAATTCTCTCTAGAATTTTCAAAATCCATGTCCACATGTTTACAATTTCACGTCAAAAAATGGCTAAAATTCCAGTTGAAATTTTTTCAAAGTCCCTTAAAAATTTTCCAATTTTTGTCCCAATTCTTCCCATTCCCATTGAAACTTTTCAAATCCCTCTCAAAATTGTTGAAATTCTCTTGAAGCTTTTAAAATTCTCTCTAGAATTTTCAAAATCCATGTCCACATGTTTACAATTTCACGTAAAAAAAAATGCTAAAATTCCAGTTGAAATTTTTTCAAAGTCCCTTAAAAATGTTCCAATTTTTGTCCCAATTCTTCCCATTCCCATTGAAACTTTTCAAATCCCTCTCAAAATTGTTGAAATTCTGTTGAAGCTTTTAAAATTCTCTCTAGAATTTTCAAAATCCATGTCCACATGTTTACAATTTCACGTCAAAAAATGGCTAAAATTCCAGTTGAAATTTTTTCAAAGTCCCTTAAAAATTTTCCCATTTTTGTCCCAATTCTTCCCATTCCCCTTGAAACTTTTCAAATCCCTCTCAAAATTGTTGAAATTCTCTTGAAGCTTTTAAAATTCTCTCTAGAATTTTCAAAATCCATGTCCACATGTTTACAATTTCACGTCAAAAAATGGCTAAAATTCCAGTTGAAATTTTTTCAAAGTCCCTTAAAAATTTTCCAATTTTTGTCCCAATTCTTCCCATTCCCATTGAAACTTTTCAAATCCCTCTCAAAATTGTTAAAATTCTGTTGAAGCTTTTAAAATTCTCTCTAGAATTTTCAAAATCCATGTCCACATGTTTACAATTTCACGTCAAAAAATGGCTAAAATTCCAGTTGAAATTTTTTCAAAGTCCCTTAAAAATTTTCCAATTTTTGTCCCAATTCTTCCCATTCCCATTGAAACTTTTCAAATCCCTCTCAAAATTGTTGAAATTCTGTTGAAGCTTTTAAAATTCTCTCTAGGATTTTCAAAATCCATGTCCACATGTTTACAATTTCACGTCAAAAAATGGCTAAAATTCCAGTTGAAATTTTTTCAAAGTCCCTTAAAAATTTTCCCATTTTTGTCCCAATTCTTCCCATTCCCCTTGAGACTTTTCAAATCCCTCTCAAAATTGTTGAAATTCTGTTGAAGCTTTTAAAATTCTCTCTAGAATTTTCAAAATCCATGTCCACATGTTTACAAGTTCACGTCAAAAAATGGCTAAAATTCCAGTTGAAATTTTTTCAAAGTCCCTTAAAAATTTTCCAATTTTTGTCCCAATTCTTCCCATTCCCCTTGAAACTTTTCAAATCCCTCTCAAAATTGTAGAAATTCTGTAGAAGCTTTTAAAATTCTCTCTAGAATTTTCAAAATCCATGTCCACATGTTTACAATTTCACATAAAAAAATGGCTAAAATTCCAGTTGAAATTTTTTCAAAGTCCCTTAAAAATGTTCCAATTTTTGTCCCAATTCTTCCCATTCCCATTGAAACTTTTCAAATCCCTCTCAAAAGTGTTGAAATTCTGTTGAAGCTTTTAAAATTCTCTCTAGAATTTTCAAAATCCATGTCCACATGTTTACAATTTCACGTCAAAAAATTGCAAAAATTCCAGTTGAAATTTTTTCAAAGTCCCTTAAAAATGTTCCAATTTTTGTCCCAATTCTTCCCATTCCCATTGAAACTTTTCAAATCCCTCTCAAAATCGTTGAAATTCTGTTGAAGCTTTTAAAATTCTCTCTAGAATTTTCAAAATCCATGTCCACATGTTTATAATTTCACATAAAAAAAATTGCTAAAATTCCAGTTGAAATTTTTTCAAAGTCCCTTAAAAATTTTCCAATTTTTGTCCCAATTCTTCCCATTCCCATTGAAACTTTTCAAATCCCTCTCAAAATTGTTGAAATTCTCTTGAAGCTTTTAAAATTCTCTCTAGAATTTTCAAAATCCATGTCCACATGTTTACAATTTCACGTCAAAAAATGGCTAAAATTCCAGTTGAAATTTTTTCAAAGTCCCTTAAAAATTTTCCAATTTTTGTCCCAATTCTTCCCATTCCCCTTGAAACTTTTCAAATCCCTCTCAAAATTGTTGAAATTCTGTTGAAGCTTTTAAAATTCTCTCTAGAATTTTCAAAATCCATGTCCACATGTTTACAATTTCACGTCAAAAAATGGCTAAAATTCCAGTTGAAATTTTTTCAAAGTCCCTTAAAAATGTTCCAATTTTTGTCCCAATTCTTCCCATTCCCATTGAAACTTTTCAAATCCCTCTCAAAATTGTTGAAATTCTCTTGAAGCTTTTAAAATTCTCTCTAGAATTTTCAAAATACATGTCCACATGTTTATAATTTCACGTAAAAAAAATGCTAAAATTCCAGTTGAAATTTTTTCAAAGTCCCTTAAAAATGTTCCAATTTTTGTCCCAATTCTTCCCATTCCCATTGAAACTTTTCAAATCCCTCTCAAAATTGTTGAAATTCTGTTGAAGCTTTTAAAATTCTCTCTAGAATTTTCAAAATCCATGTCCACATGTTTACAAGTTCACGTCAAAAAATGGCTAAAATTCCAGTTGAAATTTTTTCAAAGTCCCTTAAAAATGTTCCAATTTTTGTCCCAATTCTTCCCATTCCCATTGAAACTTTTCAAATCCCTCTCAAAATTGTTGAAATTCTGTTGAAGCTTTTAAAATTCTCTCTAGAATTTTCAAAATCCATGTCCACATGTTTACAATTTCACGTCAAAAAATGGCTAAAATTCCAGTTGAAATTTTTTCAAAGTCCCTTAAAAATTTTCCCATTTTTGTCCCAATTCTTCCCATTCCCCTTGAAACTTTTCAAATCCCTCTCAAAAGTGTTGAAATTCTGTTGAAGCTTTTAAAATTCTCTCTAGAATTTTCAAAATCCATGTCCACATGTTTACAATTTCACGTTAAAAAATGGCTAAAATTCCAGTTGAAATTTTTTCAAAGTCCCTTAAAAATTTTCCAATTTTTGTCCCAATTCTTCCCATTCCCATTGAAACTTTTCAAATCCCTCTCAAAATTGTTGAAATTCTGTTGAAGCTTTTAAAATTCTCTCTAGAATTTTCAAAATCCATGTCCACATGTTTATAATTTCACGTAAAAAAAATTGCTAAAATTCCAGTTGAAATTTTTTCAAAGTCCCTTAAAAATGTTCCAATTTTTGTCCCAATTCTTCCCATTCCCATTGAAACTTTTCAAATCCCTCTCAAAATTGTTGAAATTCTCTTGAAGCTTTTAAAATTCTCTCTAGAATTTTCAAAATCCATGTCCACATGTTTACAATTTCACGTCAAAAAATTGCTAAAATTCCAGTTGAAATTTTTTCAAAGTCCCTTAAAAATTTTCCAATTTTTGTCCCAGTTCTTCCCATTCCCATTGAAACTTTTCAAATCCCTCTCAAAATTGTTGAAATTCTGTTGAAGCTTTTAAAATTCTCTCTAGAATTTTCAAAATCCATGTCCACATGTTTACAATTTCACGTTAAAAAATGGCTAAAATTCCAGTTGAAATTTTTTCAAAGTCCCTTAAAAATTTTCCAATTTTTGTCCCAATTCTTCCCATTCCCATTGAATCTTTTCAAATCCCTCTCAAAATTGTTGAAATTCTGTTGAAGCTTTTAAAATTCTCTCTAGAATTTTCAAAATCCATGTCCACATGTTTACAATTTCACGTCAAAAAATGGCTAAAATTCCAGTTGAAATTTTTTCAAAGTCCCTTAAAAATGTTCCAATTTTTGTCCCAGTTCTTCCCATTCCCATTGAATCTTTTCAAATCCCTCTCAAAATTGTTGAAATTCTGTTGAAGCTTTTAAAATTCTCTCTAGAATTTTCAAAATCCATGTCCACATGTTTACAATTTCACGTCAAAAAATGGCTAAAATTCCAGTTGAAATTTTTTCAAAGTCCCTTAAAAATTTTCCAATTTTTGTCCCAATTCTTCCCATTCCCCTTGAAACTTTTCAAATCCCTCTCAAAAGTGTTGAAATTCTGTTGAAGCTTTTAAAATTCTCTCTAGAATTTTCAAAATCCATGTCCACATGTTTACAATTTCACGTTAAAAAATGGCTAAAATTCCAGTTGAAATTTTTTCAAAGTCCCTTAAAAATTTTCCAATTTTTGTCCCAATTCTTCCCATTCCCATTGAAACTTTTCAAATCCCTCTCAAAATTGTTGAAATTCTGTTGAAGCTTTTAAAATTCTCTCTAGAATTTTCAAAATCCATGTCCACATGTTTATAATTTCACGTAAAAAAAATTGCTAAAATTCCAGTTGAAATTTTTTCAAAGTCCCTTAAAAATGTTCCAATTTTTGTCCCAATTCTTCCCATTCCCATTGAAACTTTTCAAATCCCTCTCAAAATTGTTGAAATTCTCTTGAAGCTTTTAAAATTCTCTCTAGAATTTTCAAAATCCATGTCCACATGTTTACAATTTCACGTCAAAAAATTGCTAAAATTCCAGTTGAAATTTTTTCAAAGTCCCTTAAAAATTTTCCAATTTTTGTCCCAGTTCTTCCCATTCCCATTGAAACTTTTCAAATCCCTCTCAAAATTGTTGAAATTCTGTTGAAGCTTTTAAAATTCTCTCTAGAATTTTCAAAATCCATGTCCACATGTTTACAATTTCACGTTAAAAAATGGCTAAAATTCCAGTTGAAATTTTTTCAAAGTCCCTTAAAAATTTTCCAATTTTTGTCCCAATTCTTCCCATTCCCATTGAATCTTTTCAAATCCCTCTCAAAATTGTTGAAATTCTGTTGAAGCTTTTAAAATTCTCTCTAGAATTTTCAAAATCCATGTCCACATGTTTACAATTTCACATAAAAAAATGGCTAAAATTCCAGTTGAAATTTTTTCAAAGTCCCTTAAAAATGTTCCAATTTTTGTCCCAGTTCTTCCCATTCCCATTGAAACTTTTCAAATCCCTCTCAAAATTGTTGAAATTCTGTTGAAGCTTTTAAAATTCTCTCTAGAATTTTCAAAATCCATGTCCACATGTTTACAATTTCATGTTAAAAAATGGCTAAAATTCCAGTTGAAATTTTTTCAAAGTCCCTTAAAAATGTTCCAATTTTTGTCCCAATTCTTCCCATTCCCATTGAAACTTTTCAAATCCCTCTCAAAATTGTTGAAATTCTGTTGAAGCTTTTAAAATTCTCTCTAGAATTTTCAAAATCCATGTCCACATGTTTACAATTTCACGTCAAAAAATGGCTAAAATTCCAGTTGAAATTTTTTCAAAGTCCCTTAAAAATTTTCCAATTTTTGTCCCAATTCTTCCCATTCCCATTGAAACTTTTCAAATCCCTCTCAAAATTGTTGAAATTCTCTTGAAGCTTTTAAAATTCTCTCTAGAATTTTCAAAATACATGTCCACATGTATACAATTTCACGTCAAAAAATGGCTAAAATTCCAGTTGAAATTTTTTCAAAGTCCCTTAATAATGTTCCAATTTTTGTCCCAATTCTTCCCATTCCCATTGAAACTTTTCAAATCCCTCTCAAAATTGTTGAAATTCTGTTGAAGCTTTTAAAATTCTCTCTAGAATTTTCAAAATCCATGTCCACATGTTTACAATTTCACGTAAAAAAATTGCAAAAATTCCAGTTGAAATTTTTTCAAAGTCCCTTAAAAATTTTCCAATTTTTGTCCCAATTCTTCCCATTCCCATTGAAACTTTTCAAATCCCTCTCAAAAGTGTTGAAATTCTGTTGAAGCTTTTAAAATTCTCTCTAGAATTTTCAAAATCCATGTCCACATGTTTACAATTTCACGTCAAAAAATGGCTAAAATTCCAGTTGAAATTTTTTCAAAGTCCCTTAAAAATTTTCCAATTTTTGTCCCAATTCTTCCCATTCCCCTTGAAACTTTTCAAATCCCTCTCAAAATTGTTGAAATTCTCTTGAAGCTTTTAAAATTCTCTCTAGAATTTTCAAAATCCATGTCCACATGTTTACAATTTCACGTCAAAAAATGGCTAAAATTCCAGTTGAAATTTTTTCAAAGTCCCTGAAAAATTTTCCAATTTTTGTCCCAATTCTTCCCATTCCCCTTGAAACTTTTCAAATCCCTCTCAAAATTGTTGAAATTCTGTTGAAGCTTTTAAAATTCTCTCTAGAATTTTCAAAATCCATGTCCACATGTTTACAATTTCACGTCAAAAAATGGCTAAAATTCCAGTTGAAATTTTTTCAAAGTCCCTTAAAAATGTTCCAATTTTTGTCCCAATTCTTCCCATTCCCATTGAAACTTTTCAAATCCCTCTCAAAATTGTTGAAATTCTGTTGAAGCTTTTAAAATTCTCTCTAGAATTTTCAAAATCCATGTCCACATGTTTACAATTTCACGTCAAAAAATGGCTAAAATTCCAGTTGAAATTTTTTCAAAGTCCCTTAAAAATTTTCCAATTTTTGTCCCAATTCTTCCCATTCCCATTGAAACTTTTCAAATCCCTCTCAAAAGTGTAGAAATTCTGTTGAAGCTTTTAAAATTCTCTCTAGAATTTTCAAAATCCATGTCCACATGTTTACAATTTCACGTCAAAAAATGGCTAAAATTCCAGTTGAAATTTTTTCAAAGTCCCTTAAAAATTTTCCAATTTTTGTCCCAATTCTTCCCATTCCCATTGAAACTTTTCGAATCCCTCTCAAAATTGTTGAAATTCTGTTGAAGCTTTTAAAATTCTCTCTAGAATTTTCAAAATCCATGTCCACATGTTTACAATTTCACGTCAAAAAATGGCTAAAATTCCAGTTGAAATTTTTTCAAAGTCCCTTAAAAATTTTCCAATTTTTGTCCCAGTTCTTCCCATTCCCATTGAAACTTTTCAAATCCCTCTCAAAATTGTTGAAATTCTGTTGAAGCTTTTAAAATTCTCTCTAGAATTTTCAAAATCCATGTCCACATGTTTACAATTTCACGTCAAAAAATGGCTAAAATTCCAGTTGAAATTTTTTCAAAGTCCCGTAAAAATTTTCCAATTTTTGTCCCAATTCTTCCCATTCCCATTGAAACTTTTCAAATCCCTCTCAAAATTGTTGAAATTCTGTTGAAGCTTTTAAAATTCTCTCTAGAATTTTCAAAATCCATGTCCACATGTTTACAATTTCACGTCAAAAAATGGCTAAAATTCCAGTTGAAATTTTTTCAAAGTCCCTTAAAAATTTTCCAATTTTTGTCCCAATTCTTCCCATTCCCATTGAAACTTTTCAAATCCCTCTCAAAAGTGTTGAAATTCTGTTGAAGCTTTTAAAATTCTCTCTAGAATTTTCAAAATCCATGTCCACATGTTTACAATTTCACGTAAAAAAATTGCAAAAATTCCAGTTGAAATTTTTTCAAAGTCCCTTAAAAATTTTCCAATTTTTGTCCCAATTCTTCCCATTCCCATTGAAACTTTTCAAATCCCTCTCAAAATTGTTGAAATTCTGTTGAAGCTTTTAAAATTCTCTCTAGAATTTTCAAAATCCATGTCCACATGTTTACAATTTCACGTCAAAAAATGGCTAAAATTCCAGTTGAAATTTTTTCAAAGTCCCTTAAAAATGTTCCAATTTTTGTCCCAATTCTTCCCATTCCCATTGAAACTTTTCAAATCCCTCTCAAAATTGTTGAAATTCTGTTGAAGCTTTTAAAATTCTCTCTAGAATTTTCAAAATCCATGTCCACATGTTTACAATTTCACGTTAAAAAATGGCTAAAATTCCAGTTGAAATTTTTTCAAAGTCCCTTAAAAATTTTCCAATTTTTGTCCCAATTCTTCCCATTCCCATTGAAATTTTTCAAATCCCTCTCAAAATTGTTGAAATTCTGTTGAAGCTTTTAAAATTCTCTCTAGAATTTTCAAAATCCATGTCCACATGTTTACAATTTCACATAAAAAAATGGCTAAAATTCCAGTTGAAATTTTTTCAAAGTCCCTTAAAAATTTTCCAATTTTTGTCCCAATTCTTCCCATTCCCATTGAATCTTTTCAAATCCCTCTCAAAAGTGTTGAAATTCTGTTGAAGCTTTTAAAATTCTCTCTAGAATTTTCAAAATCCATGTCCACATGTTTACAATTTCACATAAAAAAATGGCTAAAATTCCAGTTGAAATTTTTTCAAAGTCCCTTAAAAATTTTCCAATTTTTGTCCCAATTCTTCCCATTCCCATTGAAACTTTTCAAATCCCTCTCAAAATTGTAGAAATTCTGTAGAAGCTTTTAAAATTCTCTCTAGAATTTTCAAAATCCATGTCCACATGTTTACAATTTCACATAAAAAAATGGCTAAAATTCCAGTTGAAATTTTTTCAAAGTCCCTTAAAAATTTTCCAATTTTTGTCCCAATTCTTCCCATTCCCATTGAAACTTTTCAAATCCCTCTCAAAATTGTTGAAATTCTGTTGAAGCTTTTAAAATTCTCTCTAGAATTTTCAAAATCCATGTCCACATGTTTACAATTTCACGTCAAAAAATGGCTAAAATTCCAGTTGAAATTTTTTCAAAGTCCCTTAAAAATGTTCCAATTTTTGTCCCAGTTCATCCCATTCCCATTGAAACGTTTCAAATCCCTCTCAAAATTGTTGAAATTCTGTTGAAGCTTTTAAAATTCTCTCTAGAATTTTCAAAATCCATGTCCACATGTTTACAATTTCACGTAAAAAAATGGCTAAAATTCCAGTTGAAATTTTTTCAAAGTCCCTTAAAAATTTTCCAATTTTTGTCCCAATTCTTCCCATTCCCATTGAATCTTTTCAAATCCCTCTCAAAATTGTTGAAATTCTGTTGAAGCTTTTAAAATTCTCTCTAGAATTTTCAAAATCCATGTCCACATGTTTACAATTTCACGTCAAAAAATGGCTAAAATTCCAGTTGAAATTTTTTCAAAGTCCCTTAAAAATTTTCCAATTTTTGTCCCAATTCTTCCCATTCCCATTGAAACTTTTCAAATCCCTCTCAAAATTGTTGAAATTCTGTAGAAGCTTTTAAAATTCTCTCTAGAATTTTCAAAATCCATGTCCACATGTTTACAATTTCACGTCAAAAAATGGCTAAAATTCCAGTTGAAATTTTTTCAAAGTCCCTTAAAATTTTCCAATTTTTGTCCCAATTCTTCCCATTCCCATTGAAACTTTTCAAATCCCTCTCAAAATTGTTGAAATTCTCTTGAAGCTTTTAAAATTCTCTCTAGAATTTTCAAAATCCATGTCCACATGTTTACAATTTCACGTCAAAAAATGGCTAAAATTCCAGTTGAAATTTTTTCAAAGTCCCTTAAAAATTTTCCAATTTTTGTCCCAATTCTTCCCATTCCCATTGAAACTTTTCAAATCCCTCTCAAAAGTGTTGAAATTCTGTTGAAGCTTTTAAAATTCTCTCTAGAATTTTCAAAATCCATGTCCACATGTTTACAATTTCACGTTAAAAAATGGCTAAAATTCCAGTTGAAATTTTTTCAAAGTCCCTTAAAAATTTTCCAATTTTTGTCCCAATTCTTCCCATTCCCATTGAATCTTTTCGAATCCCTCTCAAAATTGTTGAAATTCTGTTGAAGCTTTTAAAATTCTCTCTAGAATTTTCAAAATCCATGTCCACATGTTTACAATTTCACGTCAAAAAATGGCTAAAATTCCAGTTGAAATTTTTTCAAAGTCCCTTAAAAATTTTCCCATTTTTGTCCCAATTCTTCCCATTCCCATTGAAATTTTTCAAATCCCTCTCAAAATTGTAGAAATTCTGTAGAAGCTTTTAAAATTCTCTCTAGAATTTTCAAAATCCATGTCCACATGTTTACAATTTCACGTCAAAAAATGGCTAAAATTCCAGTTGAAATTTTTTCAAAGTCCCTTAAAAATTTTCCAATTTTTGTCCCAGTTCTTCCCATTCCCATTGAAACTTTTCAAATCCCTCTCAAAATTGTAGAAATTCTGTAGAAGCTTTTAAAATTCTCTCTAGAATTTTCAAAATCCATGGCCACATGTTTACAATTTCACATAAAAAAATGGCTAAAATTCCAGTTGAAATTTTTTCAAAGTCCCTTAAAAATTTTCCAATTTTGTCCCAATTCTTCCCATTCCCATTGAATCTTTTCAAATCCCTCTCAAAAGTGTTGAAATTCTGTTGAAGCTTTTAAAATTCTCTCTAGAATTTTCAAAATCCATGTCCACATGTTTACAATTTCACGTCAAAAAATGGCTAAAATTCCAGTTGAAATTTTTTCAAAGTCCCTTAAAAATTTTCCAATTTTTGTCCCAATTCTTCCCATTCCCATTGAAACTTTTCAAATCCCTCTCAAAATTGTAGAAATTCTGTAGAAGCTTTTAAAATTCTCTCTAGAATTTTCAAAATCCATGTCCACATGTTTACAATTTCACATAAAAAAATGGCTAAAATTCCAGTTGAAATTTTTTCAAAGTCCCTTAAAAATTTTCCAATTTTTGTCCCAATTCTTCCCATTCCCATTGAAACTTTTCAAATCCCTCTCAAAATTGTTGAAATTCTGTTGAAGCTTTTAAAATTCTCTCTAGAATTTTCAAAATCCATGTCCACATGTTTACAATTTCACGTCAAAAAATGGCTAAAATTCCAGTTGAAATTTTTTCAAAGTCCCTTAAAAATTTTCCAATTTTTGTCCCAATTCTTCCCATTCCCCTTGAAACTTTTCAAATCCCTCTCAAAATTGTTGAAATTCTGTTGAAGCTTTTAAAATTCTCTCTAGAATTTTCAAAATCCATGTCCACATGTTTACAATTTCACGTCAAAAAATGGCTAAAATTCCAGTTGAAATTTTTTCAAAGTCCCTTAAAAATGTTCCAATTTTTGTCCCAGTTCTTCCCATTCCCATTGAAACGTTTCAAATCCCTCTCAAAATTGTTGAAATTCTGTTGAAGCTTTTAAAATTCTCTCTAGAATTTTCAAAATCCATGTCCACATGTTTACAATTTCACGTAAAAAAATGGCTAAAATTCCAGTTGAAATTTTTTCAAAGTCCCTTAAAAATTTTCCAATTTTTGTCCCAATTCTTCCCATTCCCATTGAATCTTTTCAAATCCCTCTCAAAATTGTTGAAATTCTGTTGAAGCTTTTAAAATTCTCTCTAGAATTTTCAAAATCCATGTCCACATGTTTACAATTTCACGTCAAAAAATGGCTAAAATTCCAGTTGAAATTTTTTCAAAGTCCCTTAAAAATTTTCCAATTTTTGTCCCAATTCTTCCCATTCCCATTGAAACTTTTCAAATCCCTCTCAAAATTGTAGAAATTCTGTAGAAGCTTTTAAAATTCTCTCTAGAATTTTCAAAATCCATGTCCACATGTTTACAATTTCACATAAAAAAATGGCTAAAATTCCAGTTGAAATTTTTTCAAAGTCCCTTAAAAATTTTCCAATTTTTGTCCCAATTCTTCCCATTCCCATTGAAACTTTTCAAATCCCTCTCAAAAGTGTAGAAATTCTGTTGAAGCTTTTAAAATTCTCTCTAGAATTTTCAAAATCCATGTCCACATGTTTACAATTTCACGTCAAAAAATGGCTAAAATTCCAGTTGAAATTTTTTCAAAGTCCCTTAAAAATTTTCCAATTTTTGTCCCAATTCTTCCCATTCCCCTTGAAACTTTTCAAATCCCTCTCAAAATTGTTGAAATTCTGTTGAAGCTTTTAAAATTCTCTCTAGAATTTTCAAAATCCATGTCCACATGTTTACAATTTCACGTCAAAAAATGGCTAAAATTCCAGTTGAAATTTTTTCAAAGTCCCTGAAAAATTTTCCAATTTTTGTCCCAATTCTTCCCATTCCCCTTGAAACTTTTCAAATCCCTCTCAAAATTGTTGAAATTCTGTTGAAGCTTTTAAAATTCTCTCTAGAATTTTCAAAATCCATGTCCACATGTTTACAATTTCACATAAAAAAATGGCTAAAATTCCAGTTGAAATTTTTTCAAAGTCCCTTAAAAATTTTCCAATTTTTGTCCCAATTCTTCCCATTCCCATTGAAACTTTTCAAATCCCTCTCAAAAGTGTAGAAATTCTGTTGAAGCTTTTAAAATTCTCTCTAGAATTTTCAAAATCCATGTCCACATGTTTACAATTTCACGTTAAAAAATGGCTAAAATTCCAGTTGAAATTTTTTCAAAGTCCCTTAAAAATTTTCCAATTTTTGTCCCAATTCTTCCCATTCCCATTGAAACTTTTCGAATCCCTCTCAAAAGTGTTGAAATTCTGTTGAAGCTTTTAAAATTCTCTCTAGAATTTTCAAAATCCATGTCCACATGTTTACAATTTCACGTCAAAAAATGGCTAAAATTCCAGTTGAAATTTTTTCAAAGTCCCTTAAAAATTTTCCAATTTTTGTCCCAGTTCTTCCATTCCCATTGAAACTTTTCAAATCCCTCTCAAAATTGTTGAAATTCTGTTGAAGCTTTTAAAATTCTCTCTAGAATTTTCAAAATCCATGTCCACATGTTTACAATTTCACGTCAAAAAATGGCTAAAATTCCAGTTGAAATTTTTTCTAAGTCCCTTAAAAATTTTCCAATTTTTGTCCCAATTCTTCCCATTCCCATTGAAACTTTTCAAATCCCTCTCAAAATTGTAGAAATTCTGTAGAAGCTTTTAAAATTCTCTCTAGAATTTTCAAAATCCATGTCCACATGTTTACAATTTCACATAAAAAAATGGCTAAAATTCCAGTTGAAATTTTTTCAAAGTCCCTTAAAAATTTTCCAATTTTTGTCCCAATTCTTCCCATTCCCATTGAATCTTTTCAAATCCCTCTCAAAATTGTTGAAATTCTGTTGAAGCTTTTAAATTCTCTCTAGAATTTTCAAAATCCATGTCCACATGTTTACAATTTCACGTCAAAAAATGGCTAAAATTCCTGAAATTTTTTCAAAGTCCCTTAAAAATTTTCCAATTTTTGTCCCAATTCTTCCCATTCCCATTGAAACTTTTCAAATCCCTCTCAAAATTGTTGAAATTCTGTTGAAGCTTTTAAAATTCTCTCTAGAATTTTCAAAATCCATGTCCACATGTTTACAATTTCACGTCAAAAAATTGCTAAAATTCCAGTTGAAATTTTTTCAAAGTCCCTTAAAAATTTTCCAATTTTTGTCCCAATTCTTCCCATTCCCATTGAAACTTTTCAAATCCCTCTCAAAATTGTTGAAATTCTCTTGAAGCTTTTAAAATTCTCTCTAGAATTTTCAAAATCCATGTCCACATGTTTACAATTTCACGTTAAAAAATGGCTAAAATTCCAGTTGAAATTTTTTCAAAGTCCCTTAAAAATTTTCCAATTTTTGTCCCAATTCTTCCCATTCCCATTGAAACTTTTCGAATCCCTCTCAAAATTGTTGAAATTCTGTTGAAGCTTTTAAAATTCTCTCTAGAATTTTCAAAATCCATGTCCACATGTTTACAATTTCACGTCAAAAAATGGCTAAAATTCCAGTTGAAATTTTTTCAAAGTCCCTTAAAAATTTTCCAATTTTTGTCCCAATTCTTCCCATTCCCATTGAAACTTTTCAAATCCCTCTCAAAATTGTTGAAATTCTGTTGAAGCTTTTAAAATTCTCTCTAGAATTTTCAAAATCCATGTCCACATGTTTACAATTTCACGTCAAAAAATGGCTAAAATTCCAGTTGAAATTTTTTCAAAGTCCCTTAAAAATTTTCCAATTTTTGTCCCAATTCTTCCCATTCCCATTGAAACTTTTCAAATCCCTCTCAAAATTGTTGAAATTCTGTTGAAGCTTTTAAAATTCTCTCTAGAATTTTCAAAATCCATGTCCACATGTTTACAATTTCACATAAAAAATGGCTAAAATTCCAGTTGAAATTTTTTCAAAGTCCCTTAAAAATTTTCCAATTTTTGTCCCAATTCTTCCCATTCCCATTGAATCTTTTCAAATCCCTCTCAAAATTGTTGAAATTCTGTTGAAGCTTTTAAAATTCTCTCTAGAATTTTCAAAATCCATGTCCACATGTTTACAATTTCACGTCAAAAAATGGCTAAAATTCCAGTTGAAATTTTTTCAAAGTCCCTTAAAAATTTTCCAATTTTTGTCCCAATTCTTCCCATTCCCATTGAAACTTTTCAAATCCCTCTCAAACTTGTAGAAATTCTGTAGAAGCTTTTAAAATTCTCTCTAGAATTTTCAAATCCATGTCCACATGTTTACAATTTCACATAAAAAATGGCTAAAATTCCAGTTGAAATTTTTTCAAAGTCCCTTAAAAATTTTCCAATTTTTGTCCCAATTCTTCCCATTCCCATTGAAACTTTTCAAATCCCTCTCAAAATTGTTGAAATTCTCTTGAAGCTTTTAAAATTCTCTCTAGAATTTTCAAAATCCATGTCCACATGTTTACAATTTCACGTCAAAAAATGGCTAAAATTCCAGTTGAAATTTTTTCAAAGTCCCTTAAAAATTTCCAATTTTTGTCCCAATTCTTCCCATTCCCCATTGAAACTTTCAAATCCCTCTCAAAATTGTAGAAATTCTGTTGAAGCTTTTAAAATTCTCTCTAGAATTTTCAAAATCCATGTCCACATGTTTACAATTTCACTTAAAAAAATGGCTAAAATTCCAGTTGAAATTTTTTCAAAGTCCCTTAAAAATTTTCCAATTTTTGTCCCAATTCTTCCCATTCCCATTGAAACTTTTCAAATCCCTCTCAAAATTGTTGAAATTCTGTTGAAGCTTTTAAAATTCTCTCTAGAATTTTCAAAATCCATGTCCACATGTTTACAATTTCACGTCAAAAAATGGCTAAAATTCCAGTTGAAATTTTTTCAAAGTCCCTTAAAATTTTCCAATTTTTGTCCCAATTCTTCCCATTCCCATTGAAACTTTTCAAATCCCTCTCAAACTTGTAGAAATTCTGTAGAAGCTTTTAAAATTCTCTCTAGAATTTTCAAAATCCATGTCCACATGTTTACAATTTCACATAAAAAAATGGCTAAAATTCCAGTTGAAATTTTTTCAAAGTCCCTTAAAAATTTTCCAATTTTTGTCCCAATTCTTCCCATTCCCATTGAAACTTTTCAAATCCCTCTCAAAATTGTTGAAATTCTCTTGAAGCTTTTAAAATTCTCTCTAGAATTTTCAAAATCCATGTCCACATGTTTACAATTTCACGTCAAAAAATGGCTAAAATTCCAGTTGAAATTTTTTCAAAGTCCCTTAAAAATTTTCCAATTTTTGTCCCAATTCTTCCCATTCCCATTGAAACTTTTCAAATCCCTCTCAAAATTATAGAAATTCTGTTAAAGCTTTTAAAATTCTCTCTAGAATTTTCAAAATCCATGTCCACATGTTTACAATTTCACGTCAAAAAATGGCTAAAATTCCAGTTGAAATTTTTCAAAGTCCCTTAAAAATTTTCCAATTTTTGTCCCAATTCTTCCCATTCCCATTGAAACTTTTCAAATCCCTCTCAAAATTGTTGAAATTCTGTTGAAGCTTTTAAAATTCTCTCTAGAATTTTCAAAATCCATGTCCACATGTTTACAATTTCACGTCAAAAAATGGCTAAAATTCCAGTTGAAATTTTTTCAAAGTCCCTTAAAAATTTTCCAATTTTTGTCCCAATTCTTCCCATTCCCATTGAAACTTTTCAAATCCCTCTCAAAAGTGTTGAAATTCTGTTGAAGCTTTTAAAATTCTCTCTAGAATTTTCAAAATCCATGTCCACATGTTTACAATTTCACGTCAAAAAATGGCTAAAATTCAGTTGAAATTTTTTCAAAGTCCCTTAAAAATGTTCCAATTTTTGTCCCAATTCTTCCCATTCCCATTGAAACTTTTCAAATCCCTCTCAAAATTGTTGAAATTCTGTTGAAGCTTTTAAAATTCTCTCTAGAATTTTCAAAATCCATGTCCACATGTTTACAATTTCACGTCAAAAAATGGCTAAAATTCCAGTTGAAATTTTTTCAAAGTCCCTTAAAAATTTTCCAATTTTTGTCCCAATTCTTCCCATTCCCATTGAAACTTTTCAAATCCCTCTCAAAATTGTTGAAATTCTGTTGAAGCTTTTAAAATTCTCTCTAGAATTTTCAAAATCCATGTCCACATGTTTACAATTTCACGTCAAAAAATGGCTAAAATTCCAGTTGAAATTTTTTCAAAGTCCCTTAAAAATTTTCCAATTTTTGTCCCAATTCTTCCCATTCCCATTGAAACTTTTCAAATCCCTCTCAAAATTGTTGAAATTCTCTAGAAGCTTTTCAAATTCTCTCTAGAATTTTCAAAATCCATGTCCACATGTTTACAATTTCACATCAAAAAATTGCTAAAATGCCAGTTGAAATTTTTTCAAAGTCCCTGAAAAATTTTCCAATTTTTGTCCCAATTCTTCCCATTCCCATTGAAACTTTTCAAATCCCTCTCAAAATTGTTGAAATTCTGTTGAAGCTTTTAAAATTCTCTCTAGAATTTTCAAAATCCATGTCCACATGTTTATAATTTCACGTAAAAAAAATTGCTAAAATTCCAGTTGAAATTTTTTCAAAGTCCCTTAAAAATGTTCCAATTTTTGTCCCAATTCTTCCCATTCCCATTGAAACTTTTCAAATCCCTCTCAAAATTGTTGAAATTCTCTTGAAGCTTTTAAAATTCTCTCTAGAATTTTCAAAATCCATGTCCACATGTTTACAATTTCACGTCAAAAAATGGCTAAAATTCCAGTTGAAATTTTTGCAAAGTCCCTTAAAAATTTTCCAATTTTGTCCCAATTCTTCCCATTCCCATTGAAACTTTTCAAATCCCTCTCAAAATTGTAGAAATTCTGTGAAGCTTTTAAAATTCTCTCTAGAATTTTCAAAATCCATGTCCACATGTTTACAATTTCACGTAAAAAAATTGCAAAAATTCCAGTTGAAATTTTTTCAAAGTCCCTTAAAAATTTTCCAATTTTTGTCCCAATTCTTCCCATTCCCATTGAAACTTTTCAAATCCCTCTCAAAATTGTTGAAATTCTGTTGAAGCTTTTAAATTCTCTCTAGAATTTCAAAATCCATGTCCACATGTTTACAATTTCACATAAAAAAATGGCTGAAATTCCAGTTGAAATTTTTTCAAAGTCCCTTAAAAATTTTCCAATTTTTGTCCCAATTCTTCCCATTCCCATTGAATCTTTTCAAATCCCTCTCAAAATTGTTGAAATTCTGTTGAAGCTTTTAAAATTCTCTCTAGAATTTTCAAAATCCATGTCACATGTTTACAATTTCACGTCAAAAAATGGCTAAAATTCCAGTTGAAATTTTTTCAAAGTCCCTTAAAAATTTTCCAATTTTTGTCCCAATTCTTCCCATTCCCATTGAAACTTTTCAAATCCCTCTCAAACTTGTAGAAATTCTGTAGAAGCTTTTAAAATTCTCTCTAGAATTTTCAAAATCCATGTCCACATGTTTACAATTTCACATAAAAAAATGGCTAAAATTCCAGTTGAAATTTTTTCAAAGTCCCTTAAAAATTTTCCAATTTTTGTCCCAATTCTTCCCATTCCCATTGAAACTTTTCAAATCCCTCTCAAAATTGTTGAAATTCTCTTGAAGCTTTTAAAATTCTCTCTAGAATTTTCAAAATCCATGTCCACATGTTTACAATTTCACGTCAAAAATGGCTAAAATTCCAGTTGAAATTTTTTCAAAGTCCCTTAAAAATTTTCCAATTTTTGTCCCAATTCTTCCCATTCCCATTGAAACTTTTCAAATCCCTCTCAAAAGTGTTGAAATTCTGTTGAAGCTTTTAAAATTCTCTCTAGAATTTTCAAAATCCATGTCCACATGTTTACAATTTCACGTAAAAAAATTGCAAAAATTCCAGTTGAAATTTTTTCAAAGTCCCTTAAAAATTTTCCAATTTTTGTCCCAATTCTTCCCATTCCCATTGAAACTTTTCAAATCCCTCTCAAAATTGTTGAAATTCTGTTGAAGCTTTTAAAATTCTCTCTAGAATTTTCAAAATCCATGTCCACATGTTTACAATTTCACGTCAAAAAATGGCTAAAATTCCAGTTGAAATTTTTTCAAAGTCCCTTAAAAATTTTCCAATTTTTGTCCCAATTCTTCCCATTCCCATTGAAACTTTTCAAATCCCTCTCAAAAGTGTTGAAATTCTGTTGAAGCTTTTAAAATTCTCTCTAGAATTTTCAAAATCCATGTCCACATGTTTACAATTTCACGTAAAAAAATGGCTAAAATTCCAGTTGAAATTTTTTCAAAGTCCCTTAAAAATTTTCCAATTTTTGTCCCAATTCTTCCCATTCCCATTGAAACTTTTCAAATCCCTCTCAAAATTGTTGAAATTCTCTTGAAGCTTTTAAAATTCTCTCTAGAATTTTCAAAATCCATGTCCACATGTTTACAATTTCACGTCAAAAAATGGCTAAAATTCCAGTTGAAATTTTTTCAAAGTCCCTTAAAAATTTTCCCATTTTTGTCCCAATTCTTCCCATTCCCATTGAAACTTTTCAAATCCCTCTCAAAATTGTTGAAATTCTCTTGAAGCTTTTAAAATTCTCTCTAGAATTTTCAAAATCCATGTCCACATGTTTACAATTTCACGTCAAAAATGGCTAAAATTCCAGTTGAAATTTTTCAAAGTCCCTTAAAAATTTTCCAATTTTTGTCCCAATTCTTCCCATTCCCGTTGAAACTTTTCAAATCCCTCTCAAAATTGTTGAAATTCTGTTGAAGCTTTTAAAATTCTCTCTAGAATTTTCAAAATCCATGTCCACATGTTTACAATTTCACGTCAAAAAATGGCTAAAATTCCAGTTGAAATTTTTTCAAAGTCCCTTAAAAATTTTCCAATTTTTGTCCCAATTCTTCCCATTCCCATTGAAACTTTTCAAATCCCTCTCAAAAGTGTTGAAATTCTGTTGAAGCTTTTAAAATTCTCTCTAGAATTTTCAAAATCCATGTCCACATGTTTACAATTTCACGTCAAAAAATTGCTAAAATTCCAGTTGAAATTTTTTCAAAGTCCCTTAAAATGTTCCAATTTTTGTCCCAATTCTTCCCATTCCCATTGAAACTTTTCAAATCCCTCTCAAATTGTTGAAATTCTGTTGAAGCTTTTAAAATTCTCTCTAGAATTTTCAAAATCCATGTCCACATGTTTACAATTTCACGTCAAAAAATGGCTAAAATTCCAGTTGAAATTTTTTCAAAGTCCCTTAAAAAATTTTCCAATTTTTGTCCCAATTCTTCCCATTCCCATGGAAACTTTTCAAATCCCTCTCAAAAGTGTTGAAATTCTGTTGAAGCTTTTAAAATTCTCTCTAGAATTTTCAAAATCCATGTCCACATGTTTACAATTTCACGTCAAAAAATTGCTAAAATTCCAGTTGAAATTTTTCAAAGTCCCTTAAAAATTTTCCAATTTTTGTCCCAATTCTTCCCATTCCCATTGAAACTTTTCAAATCCCTCTCAAAATTGTAGAAATTCTGTTAAAGCTTTTAAAATTCTCTCTAGAATTTTCAAAATCCATGTCCACATGTTTACATTTTCACGTCAAAAAATTGCTAAAATTCCAGTTGAAATTTTTTCAAAGTCCCTTAAAAATTTTCCAATTTTTGTCCCAATTCTTCCCATTCCATTGAAACTTTTCAAATCCCTCTCAAAATTGTTGAAATTCTGTTGAAGCTTTAAAATTCTCTCTAGAATTTTCAAAATCCATGTCCACATGTTTACAATTTCATGTAAAAAAATGGCTAAAATTCCAGTTGAAATTTTTTCAAAGTCCCTTAAAAATTTTCCAATTTTTGTCCCAATTCTTCCCATTCCCATTGAAACTTTTCAAATCCCTCTCAAAATTGTTGAAATTCTGTTGAATCTTTTAAAATTCTCTCTAGAATTTTCAAAATCCATGTCCACATGTTTACAATTTCATGTAAAAAAAATGCTAAATTCCAGTTGAAATTTTTTCAAAGTCCCTTAAAAATTTTCCAATTTTTGTCCCAATTCTTCCCATTCCCATTGAAACTTTTCAAATCCCTCTCAAAATTGTGAAATTCTGTTAAAGCTTTTAAAATTCTCTCTAGAATTTTCAAAATCCATGGCCACATGTTTACAATTTCACGTCAAAAAATTGCTAAAATTCCAGTTGAAATTTTTTCAAAGTCCCTTAAAAATTTTCCAATTTTTGTCCCAATTCTTCCCATTCCCATTGAAACTTTTCAAATCCCTCTCAAAATTGTTGAAATCCTCTTGAAGCTTTTAAAATTCTCTCTAGAATTTTCAAAATCCATGTCCACATGTTTACAATTTCACGTAAAAAAATGCTAAAATTCCAGTTGAAATTTTTCAAAGTCCCTTAAAAATTTTCCAATTTTTGTCCCAATTCTTCCCATTCCCATTGAAACTTTTCAAATCCCTCTCAAAAGTGTTGAAATTCTCTTGAAGCTTTTAAAATTCTCTCTAGAATTTTCAAAATCCATGTCCACATGTTTACAATTTCATGTAAAAAAATTGCTAAAATTCCAGTTGAAATTTTTTCAAAGTCCCTTAAAAATTTTCCAATTTTTGTCCCAATTCTTCCCATTCCCATTGAAACTTTTCAAATCCCTCTCAAAATTGTTGAAATTCTGTTGAATCTTTTAAAATTCTCTCTAGAATTTTCAAAATCCATGTCCACATGTTTACAATTTCACGTAACAAAATGGCTAAAATTCCAGTTGAAATTTTTTCAAAGTCCCTTAACAATTTTCCAATTTTGTCCCAATTCTTCCCATTCCCATTGAAACTTTTCAAATCCCTCTCAAAATTGTTGAAATTCTCTTGAAGCTTTTAAAATTCTCTCTAGAATTTTCAAAATCCATGTCCACATGTTTACAATTTCACGTAACAAAATGGCTAAAATTCCAGTTGAAATTTTTTCAAAGTCCCTTAAAAATTTTCCAATTTTGTCCCAATTCTTCCCATTCCCATTGAAACTTTTCAAATCCCTCTCAAAATTGTTGAAATTCTCTTGAAGCTTTTAAAATTCTCTCTAGAATTTTCAAAATCCATGTCCACATGTTTACAATTTCACGTAAAAAAATGCTAAAATTCCAGTTGAAATTTTTTTCAAAGTCCCTTAAAAATTTTCCAATTTTTGTCCCAATTCTTCCCATTCCCATTGAAACTTTTCAAATCCCTCTCAAAATTGTTGAAATTCTGTTGAAGCTTTTAAAATTCTCTCTAGAATTTTCAAAATCCATGTCCACATGTTTACAATTTCACGTCAAAAAATGGCTAAAATTCCAGTTGAAATTTTTTCAAAGTCCCTTAAAAATTTTCCAATTTTGTCCCAATTCTTCCCATTCCCATTGAAACTTTTCAAATCCCTCTCAAAAGTGTTGAAATTCTCTTGAAGCTTTTAAAATTCTCTCTAGAATTTTCAAAATCCATGTCCACATGTTTACAATTTCATGTAAAAAAATTGCTAAAATTCCAGTTGAAATTTTTTCAAAGTCCCTTAAAAATTTTCCAATTTTTGTCCAATTCTTCCCATTCCCATTGAAACTTTTCAAATCCCTCTCAAAATTGTTGAAATTCTGTTGAAGCTTTTAAAATTCTCTCTAGAATTTTCAAAATCCATGTCCACATGTTTACAATTTCACGTAACAAAATGGCTAAAATTCCAGTTGAAATTTTTTCAAAGTCCCTTAACAATTTTCCAATTTTTGTCCCAATTCTTCCCATTCCCATTTGAAACTTTTCAAATCCCTCTCAAAATTGTTGAAATTCTCTTGAAGCTTTTAAAATTCTCTCTAGAATTTTCAAAATCCATGTCCACATGTTTACAATTTCATGTAAAAAAATTGCTAAAATCCAGTTGAAATTTTTTCAAAGTCCCTTAAAAATTTTTCCAATTTTTGTCCCAATTCTTCCATTCCCATTGAAACTTTTCAAATCCCTCTCAAAATTGTTGAAATTCTGTTGAATCTTTAAAATTCTCTCTAGAATTTTCAAAATCCATGTCCACATGTTTACAATTTCATGTAAAAAAAATGCT
The DNA here is from genome assembly GCF_964273445.1 of Streptopelia decaocto. Taxonomy (NCBI): domain Eukaryota; kingdom Metazoa; phylum Chordata; class Aves; order Columbiformes; family Columbidae; genus Streptopelia; species Streptopelia decaocto. Next base: position 35,956 of record NW_028116230.1, read on the forward strand.
AAAATTCCAGTTGAAATTTTTTCAAAGTCCTATAAAATTTTCCCATTTTTGTCCATTCTTCCCATTCCCATTGAAACTTTTCAAATCCCTCTCAAAATTGTAGAAATTCTGTTAAAGCTTTTAAAATTCTCTCTAGAATTTTCAAATCCATGTCCACATGTTTACAATTTCACATAAAAAAATTGCTAAAATTCCAGTTGAAATTTTTTCAAAGTCCCTTAAAAATTTTCCAATTTTTGTCCCAATTCTTCCCATTCCCATGGAAACTTTTCAAATCCCTCTCAAAATTGTTGAAATTCTCTTGAAGCTTTTAAAATTCTCTCTAGAATTTTCAAAATCCATGTCCACATGTTTACAATTTCACGTAAAAAAAATGCTAAAATTCCAGTTGAAATTTTTTCAAAGTCCTTTAAAATTTTCCAATTTTTTTCCCAATTCTTCCCATTCCCATTGAAACTTTTCAAATCCCTCTCAAAATTGTTGAAATTCTGTTGAAGCTTTTAAAATTCTCTCTAGAATTTTCAAAATCCATGGCCACATGTTTACAATTTCACGTAACAAAATGGCTAAAATTCCAGTTGAAATTTTTTCAAAGTCCCTTAAAAATTTTCCAATTTTGTCCCAATTTCTCCCATTCCCATTGAAACTTTTCAAATCCCTCTCAAAATTGTTGAAATTCTCTTGAAGCTTTTAAAATTCTCTCTAGAATTTTCAAAATCCATGTCCACATGTTTACAATTTCACGTAAAAAAATTGCTAAAATTCCAGTTGAAATTTTTTCAAAGTCCCTTAAAAATTTCCAATTTTTGTCCCAATTCTTCCCATTCCCATTGAAACTTTTCAAATCCCTCTCAAATTGTTGAAATTCTCTTGAAGCTTTTAAAATTCTCTCTAGAATTTTCAAAATCCATGGCCACATGTTTACAATTTCACATAAAAAAATGGCTAAAATTCCAGTTAAATTTTTTCAAAGTCCCTTAAAAATTTTCCAATTTTTGTCCCAATTCTTCCCATTCCAAGGAAACTTTTCAAATCCCTCTCAAAATTGTGAAATTCTCTTGAAGCTTTTAAAATTCTCTCTAGAATTTTCAAAATCCATGGCCACATGTTTACAATTTCACGTAAAAAAATTGCTAAAATTCCAGTTGAAATTTTTTCAAAGTCCTTTAAAAATTTTCCAATTTTTGTCCCAATTCTTCCCATTC